>NC_142929.1:101242450-101314950 GCF_046866305.1 Octopus bimaculoides
TGAAATATCAGACATCGCTTGTGGATAGTTGACATTTTCTGCCAGAAGTTCAAACAGCGGCGTGGCAGGCTTACCAAGCCAGTTTAACAAATAACTTACTCAATATCATTTATTCTTTCCTTTTTGTTGTATTTAGTTGTTATTCTTTTTTCTTTTTTAGTGTTTCTCATTTTAAAGAATTCAAAAAATGGTGAATGCATGATTGTGGCTATGGCACTAAGTTTCAAAAGCTATAAAGTTTGCATTTTTTGGTGAAGGTGGTGGGGTTCACGTATTGTATATGAATTCTGAATATGAAAGGCAGATTTTCTATGGATAAATGCTTTTCCCCACACTTCTTTCGAAGTAAAGTAATATTTACCATAGTCCATTGACCATGTAACAGTTCAATGGCCAGACATGTTTTTGTGGTGGATTGCAGTCACTAACACTGTTTGTATGGATGATGATCTTGGTTTTATGCTGTGAGCAAACAAAATTCTGACAAGAGAAGACACAAACACCTAGAGTCACATTTATACAGACATACATGAACACCAGCATTCATGCATATGTGTGTGTATATGCGTGTATGGGTGTGTATGAATGTGTGTGTGTATGTATGTGTGTGTGTGTGTATGCATACATGTGGGTCCATATAAGATTTTAGGGGGTCCACACAAACAAAATAATAAATTGGGGATCCACAGTAGTATATTAAGGGCCCATAAAAAAGTTTTGCTTGAGATGTGTATATTGCAAAAAACAATTAGAGTTCTTTCTCTAATGTTTTACATTGTTCAACCTACAAAAGTTATTGTGTGAAAAGCAATATAAAAATTTTGAAAGATATTGTTATATTTCAGGATGGTCATTTTTTTATTTTGTTTTCCAAATAAGCACATCACTTCAGCTTTATTGTTGTTCTTATTTTAGTGTCTTTTGTCTGAAATCTTTCATCACACATCCTGTGACCTCTTCAACATCTCTCCATTCCACATGCCGCCTCATGTTCTGCTTAGTCGATTCTCAAATACATAATTTTGAAAGGAATATCTATAAAACTAGTTTTTAAACATGGAATAGCTATGGGGGTTCACTAGAATTTATATAGGAATCAAAGAGGTCCATAGATTTTTAAAAATGGTTGAGAGCCACTGGTATAGACAAATATAGTATAGCACTAGCTGTAATATTTTGTCACAGTGAAACTTCTCAAAGAGACTTGTGCATTTGAAAAAACACAGCTCTCTCAGAACATCATCAGTGGGTCCCCAAACATGGTGCTTCAATTTGATTTGGTCTTCACAAGGATGAACATCCTTGGACTGAAAGCATATTTGTTGCTTTATGTTTTTATGCTTTTCAGGCACAGTCTTTTCTGTCTGAATCCATGTATATATGGATCAAAACAATGGCTGAAGACTAACAACACACTTGAAACTCAAAGTACCAAGGAGTTTGAATCAAACTGTTTTGATCCATACATGTAACTCCCAATAAATATGCTGAGTGCTCTTCTTTCGTTTGTGTAGTCACTTGTATATACGTATAAATGTATATATGTATATATATATATATATATATATATATATATATATATATATATATATATATATATATATATATATATTATAGTCGAAATTTACAGAAAAACTAAAGATGAAGACAGGTGTATAAACAATAAGCAGGTGTATTAGTTTAACGCTCGGAAAGGTGAGAAAGTCCTTTATATTTTGAGCCTATGCTCTTCAACAGAAAGGAACACGAGGAGATAAACAGAGAGAGAATGAAAAAACTTGTGGAGTTAGTGACACACACACACACACACATACACATATTCGTACATACATACCATGCAACACAGCAATGAAATATGGGCTGTGACTGCAGAGGACATGTGAAGGCTTGAAAGAAATGAAGATAGTATGCTTCACTGGATCTGCAATGTCAGTGTGCATGTTTGACAGAGTGTAAGCATCTATCGAGAAAAATTGGGCATAAGAGGAATCAGATGTGGTGTGCAAGTGAGATGACTGCACTGGTATGGCCATGTGATGTGTATGGATGAGTAGAGAAGTGTCAATCTCTACCTGTGGAGGGAACTTGTGGAAGAGGTAGACCCTGGAAGACTTGGGATGAGGTGATGAAATTATGATCTTCAAATGTGGGGTCTCACGGAGGTGATAACAAGTGATTGTGACCTTTGGTAATTTGCTGTGATTGAGAAGACTCGTCAAGCCAAGTGAAATCATAGCTGTGACTGGTGCCAGTGACACATAAAAGCATCTGTACTGGAGACACATAAAAGCACCTGTGCCAGTGACATGTAATAAGCACCTACTACACTCTTGAAGTAGTTGGCATTAGGGAGGGCATCCAGCCATAGAAACCTGGTGTAGCTCTTTGGTTTACCAGTTCCAGTCAAACCATCTAACATATGTCAGCATGGAAAGAAGACATTTAATGATGATGATATATATATTTATATATATGTATGTGTGTGTGTGTGTATATATATATATATACACACACACCCACATATAAGACCAATTTTTATTTATAACTAGAACAGTTTTTCAGAAGAAAAGTCTATATTTCAGCAAGCCTGTAATGTCAGTATCCTCCTCCTCCTCTTCCTCCTCGACATCCTCATCATCATCATCGTCCTCATCGTCGTCGTTGTCATCATCATCGTTATTTACATCATCATTACTATTATTAGCTATGAGGCCAGTATTACTCCTTCTACTGTTATCATCCTATTTACCTTCATTTCCATCATTTATTTTATGTCTTTCTCTGTCCACCCCTCCTTGTTTATACTCCTTCCAAATAAACCATTTTTTTTTTTATTATTTTCAAAACTTTTCCTGAAACCGAAAATATCTCACACAACACACTTATTCGGCTTCCTTCCTTATTATCTTCTCAATAAATGCTGGCATCAGTCTGATAACTACGTCCTGCATGAAACACAAAGAGGTATGTTTGCATAGCTGTCTCCCTTCAAAATAATCCAAAATATCGAAAATAACTAGAAATAGCAAAATCAAAGATTGTTTCCAGAGTAATGTCAATGCAAAAGATCAGTCACAGATCAGCATATCATCAACACACACACAAGCATACACACACACAAGCATATACACACACACACACTCACACACACACACACACACACACATGCACATATGTTACAAAAACACACTTGTGTAAATATATATATTGTGCATGTGTGTGTGTGTGTAATGATATTGTGTTTGTGTGTGTGTATGCATTCATTTCTTTTATTTGTTTCCATCATTTGACTACAACCATACTTTTATATACTTTTACGTAACAACATCCATGTTCTCGTCAGCATAGCTGTTCTAGAATCAATATAATTTGCAGAACTATACACGAATTGTCTTCATGAAATAAGACTTGCATACAGTTCTCCCGAGCTATTTTTCAAAATGCCTCAGCATGAAGAGAACACGGACGTTGTTATGTAAGTAAAACGTTAATGTTCCAAACTGCAGTACAAAGCTAATTCTTTATTCTGTATATTTCTCATTTTGTCCTGTTCTGGTGTTTTCCGAAATTTTTCTGGAGAACATTGTTTTTTTGTGTGGTTGGGTCGTTGATGACCTCTTTCTAGCATATTGGATGTCCACCTAGTGGTCATCCCTTATACACGTATACATATATATATATATATATATATAAATCAAGTGATCCCATGACTGACCAGGCTATCAAATATTACACATCGCTGGTTACAATGTGTTTTGCATTGTTTTAGCCTTCAAATAATGCCACCCTACTGGCTAGGCGAGCAGGCTAGCAATCCCCACTGATCAAAAGAGGGACTGGAGCAATGTGAAACGAAGTCTTTTGCTCAAGAACACATGCTGTCCAATCAGGGAATTGAACCCATGATCTAGCGATCATGAGTGCAACAAACAGCCTAACCACTAGGTCATGCACCTTTACACATATACATACATACATATATATATATATATGAATATACACACACACACACATGCATAAATACACGGATAAAGGAATTCTCCCAAGACAAATCAAAAATACCCATAGTTTATGAGATGGACAGTGCATAAAAATGGGTTCACATAACATGTGTGTGTGTGCATGTGTTTGTGAGTGTGTGTATGTGTGTGTGTGTGTGTGTGTGTCAGTCGACACCTGGCATAAAGCTACTCCCTCCCCATTTTAGTCGAAAGTGGCTATTTCTCTTTCATTTTGTTTTTCTGCTTTTATCCTCTCAAGCAAGTTACTTGGTGACCTCACCAATGCAGGCAATACAAGAAAGGCATCCGGCCATAGAAACCATGCTACAGCTGATATCGGAGTGGCATGTCAGATCTTGTCAAGCTGTCCAACCCATACCAGCACAGGAAATGGATGTAAAACAAGGGTACTTCTAATACATACAGGGTGGCCCAAAAGTAGGTTTAGTTATCCTGTAGGCACTTCAAATTTCTTTTAAAACATTTTATTACATTTAAGTTTCTGTCTTACAATCCTATTGTTTATGCACATCTTAAACAGACTTCTTTGGACTGTTCGCAAATGTCATAGCCACTAACATCTTGTTTTTTTCAGTCACAGAAGTCTTAGGTCATCCAGATTTTGGTGCATTACTCACTGAACTTGTGGTATCAAATTTATTTCTAATCCGATAAATTGTCTGGCATGAAGGTGGAGAAGTGTGAAAGGCTTCTTGCCATGCTGTGCGCACCTGCTCGGCATTTTCAGACTTCCAATACTGCTTTAATATCTCTTCCTCCTCTGACTAGGTAACCAAGTATCACCTTTGCATCAGCATATGTGTTTCTGGCCTCTTTCTGTACTCCTCTCTCTCTCTTTCACTGGATAATCATGTACCTCCCCTATAGCAAGACACCTATTTCTGCCTCTCTATTTCTCTGTTATGTTCTAACCTTTCATCATTTGATACTGGATCAACTCCTCTAATGCTCCCTCTGTTGTGGCAAGACACCTGCTTCTGTCTCTGTCTCTTTGTCACACTCTAACTTTCATCTTCTGGCACAAATGCCTTGCACCTCTCATAGTCTTGTGAGTTACTTAGTTACCCTGCCAGTGCTGGTGCCACTTTAATAGCATCCAGTCTACACTGTAATGTGGTTGGCATCTGGAAGGGCACCCAGCTGTAAAGATCTTGCCAAAACTAACTTCGCCTGTGCCAGTGCCATGCAAAAAAGCACAGAGTCCACTCTGTTGAGTGGTTGGTGTTAGGAAAGGCATCCAGCCATAAAATCCCTTCCAAAACAGACACAGTAGCCTTGGGTAGATTTTTCTACCTGGCTGGCTCCTGTCAACCATCCTACCCATGCATGCATAGAAGATGGATGTTAAACAATGAGGATGATGATGATGATGATTTATATATAAACACACACACACATGATGGGCTTCTTTCAGTTTGCATCTACCAAATCTACTCACAGGATGTGGTCAGTCTGGAGTCATTGTAGAAGACTGTTGCCCAAAATGCCTTTCAGTGGGACTGAACCAGAAACCATGAGGTTGGAAAACAAAATTCTTACCACACAGCCTTATATTCAGCACTTATACTCACTATACTATCTATAAATACTGTATACTGTCATTTGAACAATATGTAGCCTTTCTTTTTATAAAACAATGTTCAAATTTACCAGATTAGATAAATATAAAAAAGAAAAGAAATGCCCCATTATGAAACTATGCAGAAGGACTGTATGTACCATTTACTTTCATTCTTTAATGTGTTAACACCATGTATTCTTATGTGTTCTTTGTTAACCTTAAACTCTTCTTTAGACACTTAAAGAATGTCAGATGTTTTATGGATATAGTCACATAGTTAAAATATTTATATGCTATTTTTATTTAGAATTTATTCATTTGCTGTACTATTCATAAACACAGGATGCTACCATTTCAACACTTGGTTTTCTTATCCTTTTATAAAACAATGTTCTAATTTATAAGATTTTAGGCACAGACATGGTTGTGTGGTTAAGAACCTAGCTTCCCAATGATGGGTTCAATATCATTGTGCAGTACCTCAAGTAAGTATCTTCTACTATAACGCCAGGATGACCAAAGACTTGAAGCCTTGTGAGTGAATTTGGTAGATGGAAACTGAAAGAAGACCATAACACACACACACACACACACACACACACATATATATCATCAGCATCATCATCATCATCGCTTAACGTCCGCTTTCCATGCTAGCATGGGTTGGACGATTTGACTGAGGCTGCACCAGGCTCCAATCTGATCTGGCAGAGTTTCTAAAGCTGGATGCCCTTCCTAACGCCAACCACTCCGAGAGTGTAGTGGGTGCTTTTACGTGCCACCCACACGAGGGCCAGTAACACGGCACTGGCAACGGCCACGCTCAAAAAGGTGTTTTTTACATGCCATCTGCACAGGAGCCAGTCCAGCGGCACTGGTAATGACCTCGCTCGAATGATTTTCTAATGTGCCACCAGCACAAGTGCTAGAAGGCAACGCTGCTAACAATTACGCTCTAATGGTGCTATTTATGGGCCACTAGCACGGAAGCCAGACAGCTGCTCTGGCAATGAACACACTTGATAGTGCTGTTAGTGCTCCACTGGCGTGGTACCAGTCATCGAGTATGGTTCAATTTCGATTTCACTTGCCCCAACAGGTCTTCGCAAGCAGAGTTTAGTGTCCAATGAAGGAGAGGTTGGCATGGGTGCCAGTCGTCGGATTTGGTTTGATTTCAATTTCAGATATTAAATTTCAAAATATATAGTGGCACTCTGACGGTTACAATGATGAGGGTTCCAGTTGATCCAATTAATGGAACAGCTTGCTCATGAAATTAACATGCAAGTGGCTAAGCACTCCACAGCCACATATACCCTTAATGTAGTTGTCAGGGATATTCAGTGTGACACAGAATGCAGGTATTACTCATTTTTACCAGCTGAGTGGACTGGAACAACATGAAATAGTGTCTTGCTCAAGGATTCGATGTGCTGCCGGGAATTGAACTCATGACCTTACGATCGTGAACCAAATACCCTAACCACTAAGCCACGAGCCTTCACAATATATATTTATATGTGTGTATCTGTGTGTGTGTGTGTGTGTGTGTGTGTGTGCATGTGTGTGTGTGTGTGCATGTGTGTGTGCATGTGTGTGTGTTCCTTTGTCTTGATATCATGTGATGATTGTAAACAAGCATCACCAACATACAAGCAATGCTGTTTTTTTCCTTTTTCCATAATGAAAAATGGATGTTAAACAATGATGATGATGATGATGATGATGTAGTAGTAGTAGTAGCGGCAGAAGCGATGATGGTGGCAACAGCAATGGCGGTGGTGGCAATAGCAGCGGTGGCAGTGGCAACAGCAGTGATTGTGGCAGCAGCGACAGTAGTAGTAGTAGTAGTAGTAGTAGTAGTAGTAGTGGTGGTGTTAAGGTGGTGAATTTGCAGAGTCATTAGAGTGCTGGCTGGCTAGAATGTTTTGCAATTTTTGTTGACTCTCTGCACCTTGAGTTCAAATCCCTCTTTGTTCAACTTTGCCTTTCATCCTTTCAGGGTTGATTAACAAAAAAAAAAAAAAAGTACCAATGGATTGACAGAACTGCTTAGAGGGTCAAATGAGAATGAAATGCCTTGGATATCTGCTCTGCATCTCTTTGCATTATGTCAATGCTTTATGTCACAACACTGGTACCAAGCTATATCAGCCCAAATCAGTGGCTTTTTCTTTTGGATAAATATTAGTAGTGTGGCTAAAGGAGACTTATGTATACGAGCAACTGCTAGTCTTTCTCAAAAAAAAATATCAACCATATATTACAAGTTGCAGGTGGGGCTGTGTAGTAAGAAGCTTGCTTCCCAACCACATGGTTCTGGGCTTAGTCCCACTGCATGACACCTTGGTCGAATGTCTTCAGCTATAGACTTGGGCCAACGAAATCCTTGTGAGTGGATTTGGTAAATGGAAACTGAAACTGAAAGAAGCCTGTTGTATGTATGTATATATAAATACCTTTGTGTGTGTTTATCTTTGTGTCTCTGTTTGTCTCCCACCACTGCTTGACAACCGGTTTTGGTCTGTTTATGTCTTTGTAACTCAGCAGTTCAGCAAAGCGACCAATAGAATAAGTACTAGGCTTAAAAAAATAAGTCCAGGGGTCACTTTGTTTGACTAAAAAATCCTCCATAGCAGCAATCAAATGTCTGATGCAAGTAGAAAAAGATAAAAAGAAAGATAAAGCCTGCATATATATGTGCAGATGCATGGGGAACATTGACTGACAGAGACCCTACAATGTATAACCACACTGTTTCAGTATTGAGTGTATATAATACTGCTTAATCTAACAAGCCCTATGATTTAACCCCCATCACCAACTTACAAGTTTAAACAATGGCATGAGCCATCAACTCACTCCCTGCGTTTGAAGAATATTTCAACACATTTGAAAATAAACACTTTTCATAGATAAGATCTCAGTGACTCAGTTTTATCAAAATTTGTATAAAAATGTTTAGAAATGAATACAGAATAAATATTGTTTAGGGATTGTTTAAAATAATTTTATTTGCTTGAGAATATTATGTGTTTTTTCTTTAAAATATGGAACTTTGTGAAAAAAATATAAGGGAAAAGCAGAATGTGAAGTATAGTGAAAAAAGCAGTATAAAGTTTCATTATATGATATATATTGGGTCATCCCATAAATAATGCATTTTTTTCAATTGCATGGACTAAAAGTCAAAGGGGGATGGTATAAACTACCTGCATCAACTTACTATAAAAGCAGGAAGTAATTTTACTTTGGACTTATTCTTAGTGCAAGTTTTGAAGAGTGCAGTTCAATTTTAACAGTTATTTTTTCAAAACTATAATGGAAGTGACAAAGGAGCATATTTGGCATATTTTACTTTATGAGTTCGATAAAGGCAACAATGCAATGGAAAGAGCGAGGAATATTAATATAGTATATGGAGTTCAGACAATAAGCGTAAGCCAGTGTCAACGGTGGTTCCAGAAATTTCCGAGCCAGAAACTACAGCCTAGAAAATGAGCCTCATTCTGAAAGATCTGTAGAACTCAACAAGAGCGTCCTGCAAACCCTGGTAGAACAAAGTCCCATCATATCTGTTGAGGAACTAGCAGAGAAGCTTGGATTTGGTCATTCAACTATTCATTGACACCCGCGTGCCATTGGAAAATGACCATCTTTAGTTTCAAGACAAAAGGTGCTCTTCCATCAGGATAATGCTCAGCCACATACAGCAAGGATGACATTCCAAAGGCTGGAGCAGTTTCAATAGGAAACGATGCCCACTCATCATATTCGCCAGACATTGTCCCATCTGACTATCATTTATTCAGCAGTCTTCAAAATCATTTGGACAGAAAAAATATGAATTCTGTAGACAAGGTCAGAACAGTACTGGAGGAGTAATTTTCATCACAGACAAGGGAGTTTTGGAAGAGAGGCCTTGCAAGTCTACCAGATAAATTGAAGAGCATTGTGGAAAATGAAGGAAAGTACATTTAAGATTAAAAAAGAACTTTGTTTATCTTAATTTTGAAAAATAAAGAAGTCTAAAAAAAATTGCATTATTTATGGGATGATCCAATGCAATAAAAATCACCACCACCTCATTGGTGTCATCGTCATCATTATCATCATCATCATCATCATCATCATCATCATCATTTAACCTTCATGTTCCATGGTGGCATGGGCTTGATGGTTTTACAGGATCCATTGGAGTCAAGGATTATATTGTGCTCCAGTGTCTGCTTTGGCATGGTTTCTATGGTTGGTTGCCCTTCCTTACGTCAATATACACAATAAAAATAAGGAATGCAAACAAAATATTAAAACAAAAACAAAAACATTAATGCCAAAATTGTTTACCATATCATATCAGGAAAATCAACCATAAATAAGACTGAAAATAATTTACAAGTTCTTGGCAAGTGCCACAGGCATTAACTGGTTCACATCACTTGTTTAATGTTAAGTAAATCACCAGTTAGCATCCTCACTTAACCTTTTCTGAGACTCATCTTCAAATACTCTTGACTGCTTTATCACCTGGCTTTTGCCCCTGAATCTCAGTCTCTTCTCACACAAAATTATCTGACTACTGTTTAATTAAGGCAACACACTTCAAATCTTCTTATTACTAAACAACTATCCCCCATGAATACTCTGGTGTTTCATGATAACTAATCACAGCTCCTCTAGGTCTTGGTAGCAAATGTGTTTCACCACTTAGCTTAGATGACATCCAAAAGAAGTTCATTCTACTGATGGGTCAGTTTGCTGCAGCCTCTAACCTAACCACTTTTTTCTGACTTTGTTTTTATTGCTGTTACAACAACCTCTTTCCCTCAGAACTAGAAAGTTATGTACCACTGAACTTATACTCACTTAATGCATTCATCTTTTTAATCTTCATCAACTCAGCTGCACCATACATTTTGCTCAATACTTAATTAAACATAAATAACAGAATCACAACAGTCTAGAAAGTCCTGCAGTTCCTTTTGGCATCATCATTTAATGTCCATTTCTCATGCTGGCATGGGTTGAATGGTTTGATAGGAACTTGCAAGGCCAGTCTGTTTTGGCTTAGTTTCTACAGCTGGATGCCTTTCCTAAAACCAACAACTTTACAAAGTGTACTGGGTACTTTTCATGTGGCACCATCACTAGTGCTTTTTTTTATATGGCACCAGCACCAGTACTTTTTACTTGGTACCAGCACCTACTCAATATTATAATTTTATCTTTTATGTAGAATATGTGTAGATATTACAGGTTAGTGGGATATGCTCCTGGCAAATGTGTTTACATAGGTTTAAGTCTAGTTGAACCATTTCACTTCAGTGGCACCCCTTTGCTTTTTAGTCATAATTAATTGTGTGGAAGAGAGTGGTTTGAAGGTTGTGTTCTTTGATTCACTCTATGAAGAAGAAAATGTCTTCAGAATGAAAATATATAGCAGAGTCAGAATTTGATTTAGTAATGAATTAGTAGTAAATTAGTCTTCATTTTCTTAACTATTGTTTCGCTACAAAAGAAGTTAAAAGGTGGGTACAAATCCAATGGGAAAACCTGAAGGTTAACTAAACTCACCTGTAATGTAAAGACATAACACTACTTCACATATCTTGTTCCTTTCATCAGTACAGCACCTACTCATTTGTTTTATGTATCTACACTGCTATTTTGATAGCATTCTTGCCAAACTAAATGGAATGTCAGATTACCTAAGCAAAAGTATCACTAAACTCAATTCTCTACCCAACCAATGAACATTGTATTTATTGTTAGAACAAATATTCCTCTTCGTTGAAAACTGTCACAAACATGTGTGTAAATGCAACATGATAATTTAGTCTAAATTTTATTACACTGTCAACCTTTCCTTCAGCTTATAATATACCTAACTCTTCTGACTGAGCCAAAAATCATAAAGTCATTTAGCAACAGAGCTCTTTTAAAGCAATTATGGTTAATGTCACTTTAACCCATCCTCATTTCCTACAGACAACACTTACCACCATTTCAGCACCCTAATTTTTCTATTTTTTATCCTGAATTCTTCACATGCAAAATGCCTGTAAAACTAACTGCTAAACTAGACACTGACTTTTTTACCGAGCTCTTTCGTACAATTGTCACCTGGAACTAATTACACTTACAAACTCTTATATTTTCTGATCAGCATTTATCAAAGCTATATTTATTTTGCTAACAGCAGCCAAAACCCAATGCTTACTTACTTGTTCCCTGTTCTTGTCACTTTAATTGAGAAGATTTTTATAATAAGCAGAGGCATGGCTGTGTGGTTAAGAAGCTTAATTCCCTACCATTTGGTCTTTGGTTCAGTCTCATTTCACAGCACCTTGAGCAAGTATCTTCTGCTTTAGCCCCAGACTGGTCAAAACCTTGTGGGTGGATTTCAGAGACAGAAACTGAAAGAAAACTGTGTGTGTGTGTGTGTGTGTGTGTGTGTGTGTGTGTGTGTGTGTGTGTGTGTGTGTGTGTGTGTGTGTGTGTGTATGCATGTGCCCTTATCTTGACATCACATGATGGTTGTAAATGAGCATCATCAACATACAAACAAGATTGTCCATTTCCAGTCTTTGTGTGAAAAACATGTCAGGGCCATGGGGGAATATTGCCTAGCTTGGAAATTGATGAGGATTGGCAACTGGAAGGAAATCTGTCTGTAGAAAATTTGCATTGACAAATTTTATCTGAGCCAGGCAAGCATAAAAAAGTGGACATGAAATGAAATGAAATGACGACATCAACAATCAAAGTGGTGGTGACAACGACGATGATGAGGAGGACGAGGAAGAAAAAATATTTCAGTTAATTGACAAATACAGTTGTCAGATACGGAATAGTAACAATGACACTGCATTTAAAACAAAACTTCTGAGATGAAATCTTGACAGAGAATTTGAATATATGGAGAAATAGTATTCCTGAAAATGATTGCAGATTATATTAATCAGAATAAGGTACAGAAAATAGGAATATAATGAGATTAATTTGCTGGAAAACGTAAATTATTAAAAATGTCTCTTTTAATTATTTCATTATTTTGCTACTACTATATGCCACATTAAGGAATGCATTCCCTCTGGGTAGCTAAGTTAGACATTGTCTACCCTGACTAAAACTATTAATATAAATATTAATTATTGGTTTCAAATTTTGACACAAAGCCAGCAATTGTGAGTGAGATAGGACCAGTCAACTGCATCAACCCCAGTACTCAGCTGTACCCTCAAAAGGATGAAAGATAAGTCAATCCTTTAGTGTCATCTGAACACAGAACATAAAGTCAGGAGAAATGCTGCTGAGCATTTTGTCCAGCACAGTAATGGTTCTTATTTCTTTATTGCCCACAAGGGGCTAAACATAGAGGGCACAAACAAGGACAGACAAAGGTATTACGTCAATTACATCGACCCCAGTGTGTAACTGGTACTTTATTTATCGACCCTGAAAGAATGAAAGGCAAAGTTGACCTCGGTGGAATTTGAACTCAGAACGTAACGGCAGACGAAATATCGCTAAACATTTCAGCCGGCGTGCTAACGATTCTGCCAGCTCGCCACCCTTGCAGCACCATAATGGTTCTGCCAGCTCACCATCTTCAATATAAATATTAATTATTTGCAATAAAATGTAGATGGTTTTCAATCCCTTATAAAAATGTTAATTTAATGCATGAAATTCAGTAAAAATTCAGTAAATAGTCACTGTTTTGATGTTAGAGAAGCACAATTTTTTGATGCTTTCAATATATGATCATTATCTTTGACATGGGTTGACAGTTCAACTGGATCCAGTGAGCCAGAGGACTGCATTGGATTCCAGTGTTTGCTTTGGCATAATTTCTGCAGATGGGGGTTCCCTTCCTAATGCAAACTAATTTACAGCATGTACAGGGTGCTTTTCCGTGGTATTAGCACTCATCATAGTCATACTTTCTCCCTTATTTGCTAGGGTAGCCATGTATCTCTTGTACAAGTCACTTGTTCCTGTCCCCCTATCATACTTTAGCCTCTCAATGCCAGATACAAAGCCACCTTCCCCTCTACTACAATCCAACTCAGTTGAGGGGACATTTTCTTTGTTTTGTGAGTTACCTGATGACCTCACTAGTGCTGGTGTCATGTAAAACTACCTAAAAAGTGGTTAGTATTAGGAAGGGAATTCAGCTATAAGAAACCGCAGCAAGTCAGACATCAGAGTTTGACACAATCCTTCAGCTCGCTGGATCCTGTAAAATTGTCTGACCCATACCAACATTGAAGGCAAACATTAAATGATAATGATGATGATGATATTTAATTATTTGCAAATATATAATACTATTCAAATTATATAGCCTGGGTGAGCCTCTAAAATTCATACAGTGTAATAAAGTCAGAATAATTTCTACCTTTAGTTCTGTGTAATTACAGAGTAAGGAATGCACACATGAATAATAATGTCACTGCTTGTAGCTCAGTGGTTTTTGAAGAAAAGCAAATGTAAACAAATCCACAAAATCACACTCATAGTGGAGGAGGAGGAGGAGGAGGAGGAGGAGGAGGAGGAGGAGGAGGAGGAGGAGGAGGAGGAGGAGGAGGAGGAGGAGGAGGAGGAGGAGGAGGAGATAGGCACAGAGCTTTACCTGTGCCTAAGCTATTAAAAAACTGCATTTTATTTTGTGCTTCGATTCATCTAGAACTTTGAGAAGAGATTCTAGAATAGTTCATGCAGAAGACTGGTACCCTATTTAAAATTGAGTTGTAACTCTTATCCTCTGAATGCCACAATATGATAGTTAAAACACTCAACCTTTCCAAATATTTAGTGATTAGGAAACATGATTAGTTTATTTATAACCCAGCAGATGGATGGCTGAAATGGTTGACACCTCTCTTTTGCAATATTTTCTTCATATCCCCATAGGAAAAGAATTTTCCTATTTTTAAAATTCAACAAGGCACATTGCAGCAGCGGGAAAGAAGATATGGAAAAAATTAATTGATATTACTACCAAGAATGTGGTAGAGGTGGTCCTTGGCATCATGACAGCAGTAAAAATTAGCAAATATATAAAAAAAAAAAATTACTTATAGGAACTCATTCCTGTTAAAGTGTATGTTAATAGTTTCCAGTAAACAAATATGTAAGTTTCAATATCAAACAACTCAGCACTGATAAGGATTAACAATCTTAACCGAAACTTTTATATCATAGCAGACCGTAACTAAATTATAATAATGTGATAGCTTGAATGATTTTAAAGCTTAATGGTCTTAAATGGAATTTTTAATTTTATCATCATCATCATTTATTATTATTATTATTATTATTATTATTATTATTATTATTATTATTATTATTATTATTATTATTATAGAGTCAGAGAGCAAGCCCAGTATATCCATCATGACTACCTGTCTGATAAGGGAACACCTGGCACATGCATCACAGCCATATGTGCATGACATGGTGATCTCATATCAAGATTAACAGCACATGACCTTGCAGGTACAACCCAATTAGAATTTTCTTCAGGTCAAGTAGCCCATTCTGCTCAAAAGGTCCCTGAATAAGGGTTGTTTAAGGATGTTGAATGAAACACCCATGTTTCCAGAGGTGAATTATCCAACCCCCAAAGAATTCCGCTCAGCACATGGCTATGATGCTCCCTCACTACTTCTACTCATGATCAGAGATGCACATATCGTCAGCCACTAAGGGACATGCTCAACTGGTTAAGGTCAAGCAACTGACAAGCAAATCTGTGGTATGGAGCAGAATATTTGCTGTATTCCATCTTTAATGTACATGTTAACACTTCCACTCAGTTAAGATGAAAAGCCTTGAAAGCCACTGCTTGGTACTGTATCAGGGCATTTATTATTATTATTATTATTATCATTATTATTATTATTATTATTATTATTATAGACGGCGCACAGTATACAATATCATGAGGCTGTTTATTGAAGATATTGTGTCTAGTGGGGGTTTGTGCTGTTTGTCAAGTTACAACAAGGATCTCAGACTGACAGTACTTTATGCAATATGCTTGCAGTTCCAAGTGATGCCGACTTTTGCAATACATCTAGACTGTAGGGTATCTCTAAGGTTTACAGATGTTTTTTTTTCAGATTGGGTGGTATTGAACCCAATGCTCCGATGATAATAGGGATAACCCTTATGTTTGACTCAATCATTATTATTATTCTAAGGTGACAAGCTGGCAGAATGATTAGCACACCAGACAAAATGCTTAGAGGCATTTTGCTCGCCTTTACAATCTGAGTTCAAATTCTGCCGAGGTTGACTTATCCTTTCGAGATCAATAAATTAAGTACCACTGGGGTCGATGTAATTGACTAGTTCTCTCCCCTCAAATTTGAAGCCTTGTGCCTTTAGTAGAAATGATTATTATTATTATTGACTTTGCACAAGTCAAATGCTAGAGATGTACTACGGTGCCAGCTGTTCATTACCAGTGAACTAAGGTAACACCTCTTATTTTTCGAGCATTTTCCGGAGTATTCGAGCAGTTCCAAGCAGTACTGTTTTCTGCAAGTGCTCCACCGTTATTGCAGCCCCTATTTGTTCCATGTACTTCTCAAGAGTTTTACTCACTGTTCCTAGGGCTCTGACAATTATTGGTACTACTACCACCTTTTTCATCGACCACAACCTCCCAAGCTAACCTGTCATATCTATCAACTTTTCTTTTTTCCTTATTGCATACCTTGTTGTCAGCTGGGCATGGTATATCTATGATCCAACCTAGTTTGCTTTCTTTCTCAATTAAGACTATGTCTGGTTTCCTATTCTCTATCTCGTGGTTGCACTGAATCATAAAATCCCATAGGATCTTTGCATTATCATTTTCATACCAATTTTTTGCTCTGTGAAGTCCATACTTGTTGCAAAGTGTCCAATGGACAAGCCTTGCTATATTGTCGTGGCATTTCTTATATTCCTTCTGGGCTAGTGGTGTACATTGGCTGGTAATATGCTTTACAGTTTCACCATTTTGACCACAGATTCTGCACTTATCACTTTCTGATGTGCTGTCTATTCTGTATTTTATGTAGTTTGTTCTTAGTGCTTGCTCTTGGGCAGCACAGATTAGAGCCTCCGTTTCCGGTTTTGAATCACTTTTAGCCATCCACAGCCTGTCTCTCTTATCTTCAACAGCCCTATGAAATTGTCAATGCATTCTTTTCTTTACCCACCTATTTTCAGTTTCATCCATTTTCAATTTCTTGTACAGTGCTTTATCTTTGCAATTTTTCATCCTACACAAGCCCGACCTTCTTACTTCTAATAATAGCGGTTCTGTGGCATTTTTTACATACCATGCCATGTTGTTTTCTTCTGCTTTAATGCTGTGTTCCAATAAGTCCTCTTCCCCCTCATTCTCTTGGTAGATATAGTCTGTCTATATCACTTTTTGGGTGGAATGCCCCATATCTAGTTATCAACTTCCTTGTCTTACTGTCTAAGCTGTTTAGTTCATCTACTGTCCATGCTATTACCCCTGTTCCATATCTAAGGAGTGAAACCAGCCAGGTGTTGATAGCTTCGATCTTATTCTATCCGTTTAATTCCGAATTAAGGATCAGTCTCAGTCTGCGCAAGTACTCCACCTTAAATTTTTCTGTCATTTCTTTCTCTAGAGAGAGAATAAATGGCTCTGGTACTTGAATGGTACTTTATCTATTGAACCCCCAAAAGGATGAAACACACAAAGTGAACCTCAACAGGATTTGAACTCAAAGTACAGAGAGACTGAATAACTACCACAGAAAAATTAAGGCATTCAATTCAACATTCTGACAACTCTGTCAATTCACCAAATTCATATTTGAGTATTATTGTACTTTAATGTTATACATATATAAGTGTAACAGTTATCCAGAATGTATGTCGATGTAGCTTCATATATTTATCAAATGTTATGCGTGAAATCTGACTATATAGTATTATAATGTCATTCATTATACAAGACTACTTATTATGCTTAATAGAGTATAACTAGTATATTACATTAAGCACCAGGAGTTTAATTGTGGTGTCATTGTGAAGTGTTTTGTTGAGAGACTCTCAACTAAATCAAGAGGATATGTACTTGTTTAAATAAATGTAGTTACCGTGGGGAAAGGAAGATTTGCTTGTCAGTTGTTTGACCTTAACCAGTTGAGCTTGTCCCATAGTGGCTGATCATGAGCAGAAGTAGTGGGGGAGTATCATAACTATGTGTTGAGAGGAATTCTTTGGGGTTTGAATAATTCGCCTCTGGAAACGTGTGTTTAATTCAACATCTTTAAACAACTCTTATTCAGGGACCTTTTGAGCAGGAGGGACTCCTCAACCTGAAGAAAATTCAAACTGGGCCCCACCTGCAAGGTCATGCACTGTTAATCTTGATATGAGATCACCATGTCACACACATATGGCTGTGATGCATGTACCTTATCAGACAAGTGGTCATGATGAGTATACTGGGCTTTGTATATTTTACCCCAGTGTCACTTTGATGGGATGTACTGGTCTCTCACTCAATAATAATAATGATAATAATAATGATGATGATGATGATGATGATGATGATGATGATAATAATTCTTTCTACTATAGGCACAAGGCCTGAATTTGTGGGAGGGGGATAGTTGATTACATTGACCCCAGTGTTTCACTGGTAGTTAATTTATTGGCTCTTGAAGGATCAAAGGCAAAGTTGACCCCAGTGGAATTTGAACTCAGAACAGGCAAACAGACGAAATGCCACAGAGCATTTTGCCCGGCATGCTAACAATTCTGCCAGCTCACTGCCTAAATAATGAAGGTTTCAAATTTTGGCACAAGGCCAGCAGTTTTGGAAGAGTAACCAAGTCAATTAAACCGACCATAGTGCTCAACTGGTACTATTTATCAACCCCAAAAGGATGAAAGTCAGCCTCAGCAGTATTTGAACACAGGACATAAAGACGAACAAAATGGCACTAAGCATTTTTCTCAGTGTGCTTATGATTCTGCCAGCTCACCACTTTAATGATAACAATAATTGATGCTGAGACCAGACATTGTTGTAGTGAATAAAAGGAAGAAGTAAACCAAGACTATAGATATTGCCACACCTGAGGATGCATACATGACAAAGAGTTGGAGAAGATGGAAAAATACAAGTTACTAAAAGGTGAAATTGCAAGAATGTGGGCAATGAAAAAAGTAACTGTCATCCCAATAGCTGTAGGGGCACTCAGAGCACTATCAACCAAGTTTAAGAAATATGTTGGTCAGAAGAACATGCTCAAAAAACTGCTCTCTTGGTGGCAGCAAGGATTTTGAGATTGGTACTTGGGTGCCATAGAAAGAGATCCTGTGAGACCTTTGATATCAGGTTGCTGTCTACTCTTACAGAATTAACTGGAGCAAATAAAATTGAGAGCTCTGAGAAGTAAAATACAAAGAAAAATGATGATGATGACGATGGTGATGGTGGTGGTGTTTACTCCCATCGATTTCATTGTATGACTGTTCATAGGAGAGGATTTAAAACAAAAAGTTTAAAAATAAAAGAAGTTGCATCTATTTGCGATGGATGTGTGAATGTAATTTGAGTCCAGGTATGAATTTTGCTATGAAGTCACAGTGAGGACACTGATGATTTTAATTTTGCCTGGGATTGGACAAATGTGTCCATTTATTGCTGGATATAATTCTTTTATTATTTTGTTTCTTCAATTCAAATTGTTTTGATGCATTATGGCATATTTTATGTCATGCAGATCAATTTAGTCAATGACCTGCCCAAGATGTCAAATTAAGCTATAGAGATTTTAGTGATTGCTTCAAGTTATCCTTACACCAAAGGACAGGTCTTCCTTTATTACAGTATCCCTCTACTTGGCCACACAAAAGAATGTCCTACCTATCTATACTGAATTCTCAGCAACATGATTTGGATACTGGAGATATCACATTTTTCTGGGATTTTGATATTCAGTATCTTATCTTGCCATTTCATGTTGCAGATATTGTGCAGACAGCACATATGAAAGATTTCAAGTTTCTTTATATGTCTGCAATTGGGAGTCCATGCTTCTGCCCCATTACAAAAGTGTGCCCAAAATACAAGATTTGTATATACTTATTTTAGTTTCCAGACTGACACCCTTGATCATCCCACAGATGATGGGAAGATTTTCCAACAGTACTTGTGATAATAATATTAGTAATGGTTTCAAATTTTGGCATATGGCCAGAAATTTCAGGGGTTGGGCAAGTTGATTAATTTCAACACCAGTACTCAACTGCTGCTTATTTTATCAACCCCAAAAGTATGAAAAGCAAAATTGACCTTGGCAGAATTTGAACTCAGAATATAAAGACAAAATGCTAAGCATTTTGTCCAGCATGCTAACAATTCCACCAGCTTCTCACCTTTAATAATAATAATAATAATGGTTTCTAATGTTGGCACAAGGCCAGCAATTTTAAATAATAAAAAAACGATTAACCTACGTACCATGGTTTCACCTGTTAAAATTTACTTAAGTAAATATCTGCAGGCTCATCAGCGTAGTCTGTCGATTTAAAATATAATTTCCAGAATTTTCTTTTCGTGGTTAGATGATACGGCATCTATTTCTAGCATATAGGAGTCCACTTTTGCTGGTCATTCCTCTTATTTTTGTATATATATATATATGTGTGTGTGTGTGTGTGTGTGTGTGTGTGTGTGTGTGTGTGTGTGTGTGTGTGTGTGTGTGTGTATGTATATATGTATATATGTGTGTACAAGGGGGTACTGAAAAGTTCCTGGTTTTAGGTAAAAGAAAATACAGGAGGATCAGTTAATTATGATTTTATTCAACATATTTCCCTGTCAGTTACGTTGACCCCAGGACTTGACTGGGACTTATTTTGTTGGCCCTGAAAGGATGAAAGGTAAAGACAACCTTGATGGAATTTGAATGTAATGATGAACAAAATGTTACTAAGAGTTTTGTCTGACTTGCAAATAATCCTACTAGCTTGCTGTCTTGATAATAACAACAACAACAATAATTCTTTCTAATTTTGGCACAAATCCTTAAATTTTGTGTGGAAGAGTAGTCGATTATATCAACCCCAGTACTTGACTTGCACTTTATTTTATCAACTCCCAAAGGATGAAAGGCAAAGTTGACCTCATCAGAATTTGAACTCAAAACATAACAAGTTGGAAGAAATACTGCTCAGCAGTTTGTCCAATTCTCTAACGACTTAGTCAGCTCACCCTACTTAAACATATTACAATAGATCTAAGACTTATTTGTGTTCAATTTGAAGTGAAGAGAGCATACCAAAATTGGATGATTTGTGAAAGAAAAGAAGCACTAGCAGAAATTCAGTTACATAGTCAGTTCCACAGACACCCAGAATGTGAAATAACATATCTCATCGTTGGAGTAGCTCTAGAGTAAAGATTTAAAATGAGAAATTGAGAATAATTTCTCAGTGATTGTTCAAGATGAAACTTTAAACACTCAATGAGTGTTTCAACAAACAAGTAATGTTTGTTGCACCCATGTAATCCCCTATGCAATCAGTAAGTTGAAACTGTTAAAAAGGTCTCAGAATATGCAGATTTAAAAATAGAGCTATGAAGAACATAGGGATACCTATCAGGAAAAGTGAAAGTTGTATCAGCTATCATTGGAACATTAGATTCCATCCTCCATATAGCTATCATACCAACTGTAATGGTTGGATCGTTGGATATCAAAACAGACATGTAAGTGCTTTAAAACTATTCCCTTCTTGGAACAGCTCATTCCTATATGTCTTACATTATCTTTAAGATTACTGGATGTAATTTAATTGATATTTGACTGCCGTTTCTAGCATATCAAGTGATCATGCAGAAATTTCTTCATTCCAATACATACAACCCTTCCACTGCAGATCCAGTCCATTACAAGTGTCTATAATATCCCAGCATAGACCTGCAACACCATATCACATAAATGCTATGTCATATTTTGTATTTAATAAAAAAGCTATAGATGTGGTCCATTTAATTTGTTTGTTGATCTGAAGTTTTCTCCATTTTCTGATTATTTATATTTGATTCCTGATAAACTTTTGTTTATTCTGTTGTTACCTGTACTCAACGAGCATAGTGTGCCTGTATACCCATGCCCAGAGATAACACGGGTAACTGATACCAATAGTATATACGGATATTTTATCCCTTAGTTGGTTAGTATAACCGATAACTCTGCTTACACTATATATATATATATATATATATAAATAATAAATGAGTATATGCATATATACATGCATGTATGTACATACTTACATCTACTTGTATATTTAGATGCATATCTGGGTACAGGACATTGCAAACAAAACGTGGACAAAATGATAAACAGAGTACAGAAAACACACAGGCCACATAGAGAACATTTCCTTCACCAGCTGCCACCATTCTAACACTGCCGTTTCGAAATATATATATATATATATATATATATATATATATATATATATAAATTTACTAATGAGGGTAGAAATTGATATTAATCAATTAAAACCAGTGGTCTAGCATATTAAAAAAAATCCGAAGATTAAAATTATATTACATACAAAAATAAGAGGAATGACCAGCAAAAATGGACTCTTATATGCTAGAAATAGATGCCGAATCATCTAACCATGAAAAAAAAAAAAATGTTCTCAGTAAAAATCTAGCGACACAACAGACCGTAAAAGGGCAAGACAAATGAAAAAAATACTAAATAATAAAAAAACGATTAACCTACGTACCATGGTTTCACCTGTTAAAATTTACTTAAGTAAATATCTGCAGGCTCATCAGCGTAGTCTGTCGATTTAAAATATAATTTCCAGAATTTTCTTTTCGTGGTTAGATGATACGGCATCTATTTCTAGCATATAGGAGTCCACTTTTGCTGGTCATTCCTCTTATTTTTGTATATATATATATATGTGTGTGTGTGTGTGTGTGTGTGTGTGTGTGTGTGTGTGTGTGTGTGTGTATGTATATATGTATATATGTGTGTACAAGGGGGTACTGAAAAGTTCCTGGTTTTAGGTAAAAGAAAATACAGGAGGATCAGTTAATTATGATTTTATTCAACATATTTCCCTGTCAGATTCGTACACTTATTGCAGTGGTCCTTCAGTTTTCTAATCCTTGTAAAAGAATGTGGAAGTTTGGGCCTCCAGCAAGGCCTTTCACAATACCCTAAAAGTCAGGAACTTTTCATCACCCAACCATTTGTGTGTATGTATACATGTACACACAAATATACACATATGCCTAAGATATCAAAATGTTTACATCATTATAGCTGATGTAATTTGAAGCATGTCAGTCATGTCTTGTCTCTGGTTTCTGGATGGTGGGCCTCAGCATGAGTTGAACACAGTGTAAAGAATAAATACAACAATGCTGATAATGATGCTGATGATAATGATGATGACGACGACGACGATGACAAGGATGATAATGATGACAAGGATGATGACGATGACGACAACGACGATGATGATGACGACGACGACGACAATGAAGATGGCAAATATGGCAAATATGATGATGACGATGATGATGAAGATGCAATGAGGACAATGATGATAAAGAGAATAATGATGATAGTGATGGAAATGATGGCAATAATGATGATGGTGATGATAATGCGGACAGCAAGGACAATGACAATGATGGTTAGAGTGGAACAAGTAAAGGTAGTAGGAAGATAATGTGATGATTGGTAATGAAATATTTAATAAATGTGAAGGAAAAGAGGATGGAAACAAAAACATAAAAGAAACAAGCAAGCAAAAAAAACAAACAAATCATGTGGATTAGGTATTTGTGTAAAGAAATATTTGGTTGACAGGGCAAAGTGAGCAAACTGAGGAAGCCAGTACAAACTGAAAAATGCATTATAATAAACTGGAGAAACATGGGGTGACTCTAGTGTAAGTGTGTGTGTGTAATAGAACACAGAAGGATAAAACAGGGCATAGGAATATATAAAAGAGAAAAGGAAAGCTGACAGAAAAGAAATACGAATGATAAAGTAAGAGAATACCATTGTGAGAATCACAAAACTGAAAACAGTTGTGTCTGTTCTGATATTAAATGTAGAATGGCTACTGATAACAATTTCAGATATGGAGCTGATACAATGATTCTTTTATTTCACACAAGTCCCTAGATTCTAGTTGTTCACTAAATAACAGGACAGTGGTAATGGATTTCTTGTCTAAAATTACTAGCAGTAGATAATGCCTCATTATCAACACAATGAACAATCAACCACTCAAAAACTTTCTCCAATAACATTAAGAAAATATGCATTGTTATCTGATTATTTGGAGCTTCTCTAGTGTTAAATATTACAATAGCCTACAGTGACAACAACAATATTATATATACACATATTATTTTTTATGCCTGGGTTTGTGTTTACATTTATGTATTTGTATGTGTGATGTTTGTACATACAAACAAGCATGCATCCATACATACATATATATACATACGTACTGTATGTGTGTGTGTGCGCGCACATGTGGGTGTAATGCAACATGGTTGATAAATAATATCAAAGGTATCAAAAAATATTCAGTATTCAATACCGAGATGTATTATAAAGATATATTTGAATCACATATATCTATAAAGCAACATGAGTTAACATATGTGGTCCAGACAGAAAGTTGGCGCATACTGTTTTTTAAAAACAAATATATTTAGAATTGAAAACAGCAGAAAGGCATAAATTCGGTGGTAGTAGCAAATATTCGAACGAGACCTTCAAAGACCGAAGTGGAGAAGGGCTCCGTACCAACGGCAGTCAAGCACGGGTCAGTAGTCCTAAGAAGTGGGTGAAAAACGGTGGTGCATCAGCATGGTCGCAGCTCTGAGCTGATACTATAGCAAAAAGAAAAAAAATGATTCAAAATTAAATTGTTTTTGATAGTTGTATCAATGCAGTAAAGCATCATCATAATTAATGAAATATGAATTTCATTTAAACGAATTGTGTATTAATTTACGCAATGATGATAACACATAAAAAGTATCCATGCTGGTGACACATAAAAGACACCTACTATACTTTGTGGAGTGGTTGGTATTAGGAAGGGCATCCAGCCATAAAAACCAAGCCGAAACAGATTGGAATCTGGTGCAGCTCTCCAGTTTACCAGCCCCAATCAAACCATCTTACCCATGCTAGCATGGAAAACAGGTGCTAAATGATGATGATGATGATGATGATATAAAGGATAGATATTTTTACTCCATTGAAACAGCTGTAGAAAACAAATTATGAATCGGAATTTCAACCATGTTTCGTGGTCTGCTACCACAACAGCTCCTTTATAGGATCCAGTTAGCTGAAGACATCATCAGGAGGAACCACGTCTGGTTTCGGCCCCTACTCCTCTACCGTTTTGACGTGGCGGGGCCCCTCCTTTCGGAGGTGTCTTCAGCTCTGGTGTTGGGTGCATGTCTTCTTTCTTCTATTCCCTGGCCTCTTCGATGCAGCATCAACAAGTGTCAGCGTCCAACTGATCATCGTGTCAAGTTCCCCTTTTTATATCTGCTGCTAGGCTCCAGCAGGCAGCCCCAGCTAGTTGTCACGTGACACTGTCTAAATTTCCCGTTGCTAGGGTCCAGTAGGCAGCACCAGCAAGTTGTCACATGACACTGTCTAAACCTCCCGCTGCTAGGCTCCAGCAAGTAGCTCCAGCAAGTTGTCACATGACACTGTCTGAACTTTAACTGACAATGGAGGGCGCGAAGCCACTTCAGTGTCAGCCTGTCTCACCTAGACTTGTTATGACTTTCAAGCCATATTCGGTCTTCCCGCTTCAGCCATATATAGAAGCTGGCTTTTTCGACCGCCTCCTGTATCCTCCTTATCAGTTTTCTCAGTTCCGAGTTTGAAAACGCAAATCGTCTCTTGAATAGCGTTGTCATTTTTCTTTCAATGAAGCCTCTAGCCCCCACTACCAGATGGTAGTACTCGACAGTCCATCCCTGTTCTCTGCACTCTTCGATTAGTTTTTCATATCTCTTCTCCTTTCGTTTCTCTGCATTGTCGATGTTTTCTTCCCATGGTACTGTCAGTTCTAGCAAGATTCCTATTCTCTGTTCTGTGTCCCATATGACTAAGTCTGGTCTTTTTGTTGTTTTTATAAGTGGAAAAATTGCTAGACTTCCCAAATCCGTGGCCAGCTCCCAGTATCCCTTCCATCTTTCGTCTATCTCATATATTTTATTTGGAGGCCTGATCTTATGTCCTTTTCCCTCCTTCTGGAAGTATATTTTCCTGCGCTTTTATATTTTCAATTTTCAAAAATTATGTCTAAAGTGGGGTAAAATGAGCTATGACTAATTTCAACAATCTCTTCTCTTTAACTGCATGGTGTATAAATATATCAGGAAGTGACCCACTCCAGCAGATTGTAAAGATGCTACAGAGAATATTTTATGCTGTGTTTTTAGATTTCGTTAAGTTTCGTTAATATCATATCATATACCATTTCTCCATGATCCTCTTTCGTTTGCCCAAGATATTTAAAATTTTTGTTGCATTTCTGACATTTCTGACATCTAAGAATGGATACTAATGTGTATGAGTCTTTTTTCAAATGTAATTCTGGAGAACTGAAGAGGAAAATTTACCTTATTTTGTCCTACTCATTTCGCCCCACATAAATTTTTCTTTTATATGCTCAAAAGAGAATGGAGATAATTTTCTGAAATAGTGTTCTGCATATGTTATAATGTTTTTGAAGCATTTGGAGAAGGTCATTTACTTAGCTGATATAGTCTTTGTCTGGTAGTAAACATTTGTAATACATATTTTTTCTCAAAGTCAAAACTGCAGTAAATATTACTCATCACACACATACACACACACACACACCTACTTTGCAGCAGTTTATTTGACAACGTACTCTGCAATTCTTTTATTCTCACAATGCTCTATTCATAACTTTCTATGTGTAACATACACCACAAACTTAAATGGTACCTGCTTTTTTCTTTTATTCTTTATCTCACTTAACATTGAACACTTGTACCTATTTCAGGTTGCTACTCACTTCCTGTGTTCTTCATGAAGCAAACAACTTTTTCATCTCTTTCTACTCTCAGTTAATGGACAAGAGCATGAAATGTAAAACCTTCTTCTCCTCACTGCAATTAAACTTTTACCTGCATTTCTTTTGATTTATTGCTGCCTTTGCAAACCCTCATCAATTCCTATGGATTGCAGAATTTTCTTTATTATATTTGGTACTCTACCGATTCTGCTAATTGAATAAATATATAAATATATACGTGCAGGAGTGGCTGTGTGGTAAGTAGCTTGCTTACCAACCACATGGTTCCGGGTTCAGTCCCACTGCGTAGCATCTTGGGTAATTGTCTTCTACTATAGCCTCGGGCCGACCAAAGCCTTGTGAGTGGATTTGGTAGACGGAAACTGAAAGAAGCCCATCGTATATATGTATATATATGTGTGTGTGTGTGTTTGTGTATCTTCGTTTTTGTGTATTCTTGCTCCACTTACTCTATTCTGTTCTTAGAATGGAGTAAGTGTTGCTGAAGAGGTCACAGATGTGTGACAAAAGATTTCTTGGCTGGACATGAGTTAGAATAAGAACAGTAACAAACAAGTGAAGAATGGATATATTGTGCATATGTTTGTTTGGTAAAAAAAAAAAATGACCATCCTGAAATACAACAATATCTGTTTCAACACACAATTTCACATCAGGAATCTTGCAAAAAAAATTGATAAACATAACATTTTTACTATTCTCATAAAATATTTGATCATTCATTTCTAAGCAAAATATAACCTGAAAATATTAAGCATCCATTTATTGTTTATATACACTTTTCCTATTACTAAATAAAACTTAAAGAAAAAGGACCCCCTCTCTCTCTTTCTCTGTCTCTCTCTCTTCCTGCTCTCTCTCCTTTTTTCCTTCCCCTCTCCACATCTCTCTTCACCCTCTCCCCCTTCTCTCTCTCTCTTCCTTCCTCCTTCTCTAACTCTACTTTTTTATTTGCTTCTGTCATTAGACTGCGACCATGCTGGGGCACTTGAAGAGTTATAGTTGAATGAATCAACCTCAGCACTTTTTTTATATATTCTAAATCTGATACTTATTCTATCAGCCTCTTTTGCCAAACTGCTAAATCACAGGGACATAAACACACCAACACCGGTTGTCAAGCGGTGGTGGAAGACAAACACAGACACAAAGACACACACACATAGACATATATACATATACATATATATACATACATACATACATATATATATATATATATATAATATAAACAGAACCCTTGATTCAATAACAGTGTATAAACTCTGTATTTGGAATTACCAATTTCAAAGACTGTTGGATTTTACTCAAAGGGAATTGGAATCTTAATAATGGATTTACAAATACAATATCCCTACATTCACTCTCTATTTCCTATCTTATGTAAACTAACTATTGCTTAACCATCCTCTCACACCATCTCCGATGAAGGGATATAATAAATATCCTGGAAACAGCTGTAAGACCATATAGTTATAAATGTTCTATATTACACACAGCCTTGGTTCTTTATCTCATTACGAAATCCTTATTTTCACACACTGATATATGACATATGTTGGACCCCTTATTTGCATAATCACCGAACCTGGAGCTTAACTATGGTCTATCCACAGCACTAACTCAGCATTACCTGAAACCTCTGGGTCTAATTGACACCACTTTCACTCATAATCTATGTATATAAATATATATATATATATATATATATATATATATATATATATATATATATATATATATATGTATGTATATATACGCAAAAACATTTGAGTGTTCACACACGAGGTAAGATATCACTATTGTTAATACCATCTGTATTGAATATTTTTAAATGATAATATTAACCGCAGTAATATAAGTGGTTCAACAGGTCTAATAGTATTCTATAGCTACAAAATCTAAAATTAGCACAAGGCATGAGGATGCAGACACAGCATCGACTTGTTTAGAAATAGGAGCTAAATCCCTAATTCAACCACTGGAAAGTGGTTTTTCTGTTATTTGGTGTTTTCCAGTGGTTGAATTAAGAATTTAGCTCCTATTTCTAAACAGGTCGATGCTGTTTCTGCATCCTAATGCCTTGTGCTAACTTTAAATACATACACACACATACACACACACAACAGGCTTCTTTCAGTTTCTGTCTACCAAATCCACTCACAAAGCTTTGGTCAGTCCGAGGCTATAATAGAAGACACTTGCCCAGAACCATGTGGTTGGGAAGCGGGCTTCTTACCACACAGCCACTTCTGCACCTATGTATCATTATTTAACATCTGTCTTCTCTGTTGGCATAGGTCAAATGGTTTGACTGGATCCAAGTTACAGAGCTGCATTATGCCCCATTGACTGCTAAGCATGGTTTCTATAGCTGGATGCTCTTTCCTAATGCCAATCAACACAGATGCATCCTTCAGGTTCTTAGGCATATGCAATTTGCCCCTGACATTAAAACGTTCCCCCTCCTTTCTATAAATAGAGCTTACACGGCCATCTTTGTTGTGTGCAAGAAGAAAGTTCTGTGCTATTTCCTGTTTTTGATTTGCTGTCCTTTTTACTAACAATATATGTATTATAATGACTGATTGAAATGTAAACAATATTTCTCATTTAGAACAAATTGTCATAAAAGGTGCAATTTTGGTGACTATGACATGATTGTAAATTGGTTTTCAAGTCAGCCAGGTAAGTAGGTCATTTCAGTCTCTTTTATTCTCTCTTCAATGCATTATGAGAATATTTTACAGTGAAGTTAACGCAAGTATTATTGAAATGAAGGAGAAGAAAAGAACAAAAGAAATAGTGGAAGGGGAGGATGAGAAAAGAAAGAATAAAAAGTAATGTATTATAAATACAGATAGTACCTTTTGGCTATTTAATTCCTCTTATAAGTAATTAGTTTCAGCTCTAGTTTCTTGTTAGTGTCCTGTTGCAAAGCATAATTTAAAAATAAATAAATAGATAAATGAAAAGTAAAAAATAAACAAACATGACAATGTGTAAGCTAGGGTTTTTCAAGATTTGTATTTATTTTCATACAAAAGTAAGGATTGCTAAAGAATAGAGGTAGACTTCTAGCATGGGGGATCTGTAACCTAGTTTTCATTTTCATTTGGATTTATTTTATCTCTTTTATGCCCTCAGAAAAACACTAGACTCTCAATTTCCTGTATCCATTTAGCGTTATTTAAAAGGGCCTTTGTGCATCAGCAAAATATACCAGTATCTCCTTTTAGATTCCTAGTTAAAACCATTTCACTTTGCTAATGTGTTGACTAAAGCATGAATACGGTACATACAATATTAGTCTAAGTGGCTAACACAACAGAGCAAAGGTAAGGCTCTGACCAAATTTGATTCCCAATTGTAGCAATTCTACTCATTTTATATTGCTTCATAAAAGTAATTCATCCCCTACATAGGTCTGAGGCTTTACACCTATAAATGAAATCAATATTTTCTTCCAAAAGTAAGCTGTGTGTACAGTAGATACAGTAGAGCATTAAACTAAATAAAGCATTATTTTTGTCACGATACACTATTACTAAATGTTGCTGGGGTCAACTGTTATCCCTCTAGGGTCAATAAAATAAGTACTTGCTATTTGCTTGAGTTAATTCATTCATTCTTCAACAAAAATCAGCCTTGTGCCTAAACAAAAGAAAGATTTCCTTCCTAATGGAAATGACAAGATTACAGAGATTAAACATCCATCTGTAAACAGTATTCTCATCTAACGATTGCCATATTAAACTATTGCAGGTGTTAAGTAGTGCTACATACTGTGTGAAAGATATTATTCAGGCAACTGTCAGGGGAATAACAATGATTTTAGTAGACTGGTGTTAGCTTTATGGTTGACAACAATAATATAGAAAACATTAAATATGTTTTTTTTAACTCTTTAAGGGTTGATTGGTTTTCATGTTCTTAACAATTTACATTTTTGTTGCTATTATTAGCATATTTACCTCCTACATCTATTATCCATACCAGCTCTTACATTTATATAATGTTTGAGAGGGCCTTTTTTTTACAGTTGGCTGCATCCCCTATTACTAACCAGTCAACTAGAGAGGAAGTAACTCTGACAAAGCAAACTAAGGCAATCATAAAATTGTGTCTTGCTAAAAGACATAGCATAAAGACCAAACCAGTGACTACAAAATTAATTAACTGACTTTAGTTACACACATTTGTATAATTAGAAAAAATAGATGGTCAAGTTTGTAGGGTACAACACAAACGCAAGAAAAACCAGGGGTCCACACCTATCACTGGCATTGTGTTGTAATTGTTGATGAGATGCTTAGCTGTTGATGATATTACAGTATGGCATAATTTACCATAGCAGACAATAGAATTACCAGGTATCTCTTTGGTTTGCATTGCAGAATTTAGAAGGTATCAGCAATGAATGACTGATTCCAATTCACACAAACTCATGTGATTTGACAATACACACTCAAATCAGTCTTAAGTTAGTTTTCATATCTATCTATCTATCTATCTATCTATCTATCTATCTATCTATCTATCTATCTATCTATCTATCTATATTTATGTATATATATATGTATATGTAAAAGTGTGTATATATGTATGTATTTATATTTATAACTTAACCTTATAAACTTTCTAAACTCTCTGATGAAGCCCAGAGACACACTCAAGTACCTTAATCTTATCTACCAAATACTTCAGTTCACTGAAGGGATGGAAGTAGAGTGAGGTACTATAGCCACTTAGCTGAAACAGCTGTAAGATACTATCCAACTTTCTATGGTCTGCATTATATATTTTAATAATTACTGGTATTTTTATATATTATATATGTAAAGCATGATGTGTTATACATGTATGTATATTGTTATAATTGTCTTTTTTTTAAATAAATAAATAAATAGACATAATATAATGTCTAAAAGTTGATGAATACCACCCCTTGATCCCCTCCATTTTCTTATTGCTGTATATATATATATATATATATATATATATATATATATATATATATATATATACACACACATATACAAGTGTGACTGTGTAGTAAGAAGCCTGGTTCGAAGGCGGCGAGCTGGCAGAAACGTTAGCACGCCGGGCGAACTGCTTAGCTGTATTTCGTCTGCCGTTACGTTCTGAGTTCAAATTCCGCCAAGGTCGACTTTGCCTTTCATCCTTTCGGAGTCGATAAATTAAGTACCAGTTACACACTGGGGTCGTTGTAATTGACTTAATCCATTTGTCTGTCTTTGTTTGTCCTCTCTGTGTGTAGCCCCTTGTGGGCAGTAAAGTAAAGAAATAAGAAGCCTGGTTCCCAACCACATGGTTCTAGGTTCATTTCCATGGCATGGCACCTTAGGCAAGTGTCTTCAAATATAGTCTCAGGCTGACCAAAGCCTTGTGAGTGGATTTGGTAGATGGAAACTGAAAGAACCTGGTTGTATATATATATGTATATGTATGTATATATATATATATATATATATATATATATATATATATATATATATATACACACACATATATACATATATATATAACGTGAGAGAGTTAGGGGTTGGGGGTACAACCCACTAAGGGATAGTATCTATCCAGTATACTGCTGGGAGGGTACCCAATTATTGCTACGCTAGTGCTATACTAGGTGCAATCAATGGGAGCGGGTAAAAGTGGAGGTTTTACCCAAAATTTGTGTAGCAATTAGAAAATGGAGGATAATATGCTGAACCCAACTACTTGCAGACGGTGTATCCCGTTGAATTCATTAATTTAATTCATAGCAAAAGTGACAAAGGGAGGAAGAAAAGAAAAAGAAAGAAAGAACCAAAGCACAGGTGTCCATGGCAGACTATGTTATTTTGCCAACATGGTTTACATATAGAAGTACAAAGTACATAAGGAATTAGAGGATGAACAGAAGTTTAATCTTACAGCTGTTACGGGGGTCTGCCAAAACTAGGCCGTAACAGCTGTAAGATTAAACTTCTGTTCATCCTCTAATTCCTTATGTACTTTGTACTTCTATATGTAAACCATGTTGGCAAAATAACATAGTCTGCCATGGACACCTGTGCTTTGGTTCTTTCTTTCTTTTTCTTTTCTTCCTCCCTTTGTCACTTTTGCTATGAATTAAATTAATGAATTCAACGGGATACACCGTCTGCAAGTAGTTGGGTTCAGCATATTATCCTCCATTTTCTAATTGCTACATATATATATATATATATATATATATATATACACACACACACACACACACACGTGTGTTTGTGTGTGTGTGTGTTTTTGTGTCCGTATTTGTCTTCCACCTCTGCTTGACAACTGGTGTTGGTGTGTTTACATCTCCCATAACTTAGCAGTTTGGCAAAACAGAACAACAGAATAAGTACCGAGCTTTAAAAAATAAGTCCTGGGGTCAATTTGTTTGACAAAAACCCTTCAAAGCAGTGTTCCAGCATGGCCACAGTCAGATGACTGAAACAAGTAAAAGATAAAAAGATAAACAATATATGTAGCCTATTGTCTGCAAAGCAACATCCCACCTGTGTTAGAGCGGAAGATTGAATGCTAAACAAAACAACTACAAATGATTGAGTGGAAGAATCATTAGAGCATTGAATAAAATGCTTTGCAATATTTAATTATGGCTTTTTACAAACTGAGTTGTAGTTCTGATGCAGTCAACTTTGCTTTACATCCTTCTGATGTCAACAAAATAAAGTATCAATCAAGTACTGAGGTTGGTTGCTATTTGTATCATACAGCCTAGACATGAATGGAAGTGAGAAAGACTAACTTTCAGTTTATTCACTTCTGGCATAGATTTTTATTCTTTGGTTCTTTTATACAGAAATATAGATTGCTAAGTGGATTGAGTACTGAACAACCCGCTGAGAAGTTGGCAGTTCTTATTCTTTCATTGTTACTATGTTGTAGTTTGTAGTCTCATTACTTTGCTCTCAATGACTGAGTTCTCAGGAGGTGCAACTTATAACATCGTAAGTAGTTTCAATGTGGATAAATACTGTGCCAAGTTTAATTCTAATCACTGAAAGAGCTACTTGCTACAGACTGTTGTCCCATCCTGGAGAAGCTTTCATTGACATTTACTTAATGCTATAGAAGCTAAAGATGAGCATTGACTCCTCAAAACCTCTTGATTTTCAAGAAAATTATTCTTTTACACCCATTTTCTAGATAAGTTCTGTTAGATTACTTTTTAAAATTTTATTGTTGTAGTTGTTGTTGTTGTTGTTATTGGTGTTGTAATTTTGCTTTCTTTTTGAGAAAATTTTGACATTTGTATATCAAAGGAATATTAATTATATGGTTCAATGCTATTTTTATTGCTAACCAGTAGCATGAGATCAATATCTAATTTTAGTAAAGTAAACTGAGCAATTAATAAAATGGCTGAGTGAAATTAAAAGGGAATTTAGCTGCTAATTCTAACAGGTTGCCTGGCTGTATAAGGCTCTTTCATTGAAGAACAACAGACTTTAAACTCATGACCAATCTTATAAGTAATTTTCACTACAGTGCATATTTTATAGATAAATTGGTGAAAGAGTTATTTAGCCCAAATCAGCAAAAAAAAAAAAAAAACCCAGTTACCTAACCTTCTTATTACAGAGTTTGAGTAGCATTATGGGAGGGATATGTCTTGTACAATTTAATGTTAGATAGGAACATTCAAATCGTTGCATGTTTCTCTTGCTTGTTTTGATATTATTCAATGTTTGGACTGCTGTTTCAGATGAGAAGATAGCTAGGAGTGCTTTTGTAAGAATTTTAGGAGCATCAAAATTTTTGAGAATTCTGTTTCACACTTTTCACATGTTCAAAGTCAGAATGTTTATTCACATTTATGTGCAATTTCTTTTAAATCAGGCTCTAAATACAGTTTGCATTCAAATAGGATTGGATTGGAAGTTAACTAACTATATTACTAGATCATTAAATCCAACAACACAAACACATCTAATTTCAAATTTGTGGTTCATTAGGCTATTTTATAAACTGTATTGATTTCTTTAACTTCAAAGGAAAACTGTTCTGTTGTTGCCCTTTAAACTTCTGTTAATAGTTTTGCCTGTTTTTAAAGGTTCTGCAAACGGTATCTTCAAAAAATTTCTTTGGTTTTGTGAAGTTTCTAAACAAACCTTGAAATATCTTTCATCTTTTATCTTTTACTTGTTTCGTTCATTTAACTGTGGCCATGCTGGGGCACTGCCTTGAATTTTTAGCCAAATGAATCGACCCCAGTACTTCTTTTTTAATCCTGGTATTTATTTCATCGGTCTCTTTTACTGAACCACTAAGTTATAGGGATGCAAACACACCAACATCGGTTGTCAAACAGTGGTGGTGGGGGGAACAAAAACAAATACAAAGACACACACACACTTAGACATACATACATACATACGTATGTACATACATACACACATATAAACATAAATATATATATATATATATATATATATATATATATATATATATATATATATATATATATATATATGTACATATATATATATACATATATATATAGTAGCAGCAATACCCGTCGTTGATCAGGTAATTACTTTTACTCTTTCTTGGGAGACACATTCCAAGTGTCATTATATATATATAGATTTACTCCTCTTGTATGTGTGTATTTTATAATAAAAATAAAAATATAGTAATTGAAGTAGAAAAAAGGTCAATTTCATACATGAACTTTTGTTTGTTTATTATATGACAATAATAAGTGAGTTATATGTGTTATTTTATATATCAATACAATAATGGCAATTATATAGTACACAAGGCTTTGGTCAGCACAGAGCTGTAATGAAAGAGAATTGCCCAACGTGCTGCACAGTGGGACTGAACCCAAGGCAACATGGTTGGAAAGCAAGTTTCTCAACTACACAGCCATACCTATAAAGGAGAGATACATTTTGGATAATATACTCCTTGATACAATATGCTTAACAAAAAGATGGGATGTTTATGGTGAGAAGACCTTTGATTTTAATACTTACTTGAGCAACGCAACAACTAACAACGCTACACCATACAGGGTATTCCAGAATTAACTATCTGTTTCAATGAAATTGAGCAAATTTAAAAAAAAACTGACAGAATTTTATGTTTATTACTGAAAGAAACAGATTTATAGATCTTACGTCAAACTTTTATTGAAAATTTTCAACATGTCTGTATCCTTGCATACTTCAAGTTTCTCCTTAGCATTGTGAAACACATTTTGAAGCATTTCAGGAGTTAGCTCCTGCACTGCTGACTGAATGTATTCTTTAAGCTCAGCTAAATGATTGCTTCATCTTGGGGATGGAGGTAAAGAAAATGATTGCTGTCATGAAAATAAGCTGTCATGAACAAGAGGGGTCCAACAGGAATGGAAATAAAATTATAAACAAAATTCAAAATGTATACACTTTTAACACATATTAAACATGATGAACAAAAATAAAAGTGAGTTTAAAAATAAATGCATCTGATTTCACTTAAATCATCATTAATTCTGGGACACTCAGTATTTACTCATCCAACTAAACAGGGGAGGGAACGCTGAGTGGGGGAGACTAATTGTAGGTGGCAAGTGTAGCTTCCAGAAGTGGTCATACAGTCAAACTTAAATGGTTGTACATTATTTACATTATTTACATTTGACGGATATTTGTCCTCATCTTGTTTGTTGTTAACACAATGTTTCGGCTGATATATTCTCCAGCCTTCATTAGGTGTCTTGGGGAAATTTCGAACCTGGATTCTCATTCCTAAGGTATTTTTTGATGTTGTTATTATTATTATTATTATTATTATTATTATTATTATTATTCAGGTCACTGCCTGGAATTGAACTTGGAATCTTGTGGTTAGTAGCCTGCGCTCTTAACCACTATGCCATATGCCTGGGCTACTAACCCAAAGATTCCGAGTTCGATTCCAGGCAGTGACCTAAATAATAATAATAATAATAATAATAATAATAATAACAATAACAACAACAACAACATCGAAAAATACCTTAGGAATGAGAATCCAGGTTCAAAATTTCCCCAAGACACCTGATGAAGGCTGTAGGGTATATCAGCCAAAACATTGTGTTAACAAACAAGATGAGGACAAATATCTGTCAAATGTAAATAGTGTAAATAATGTACATAATTCCTCATCTCTTAAATATAGAACTGTTAAATGGTTGTGTGTCGCAACAGCAGTTTGTTATTTTTGTATGAACATTTTGCATTATATACTTCATAGATGGATGACATAGAAAGCTGACATGCTGCCAGGCCATGCTACATTGCACAGGATTGGAAAGGTGAAACATCAACAGGGCACTTCTGGAGAATGGATGAATGGATTTTTTGTGCCTTTATGCAGCAGTACACACATGCATATGGCTCAGTGGCGCGCGGGATGGTAACATGAAGCATCAACAGGGTGCCACCAAAGATTTTAATGTTCTTCTCAGTTCTTTTGCCGAATTGGACAAAAAGGTTTTCATGAAATATTATATGCTACTTATAATGCATAAGTAGTGTCAATATTTTATCATCAGAAAATGGCCTAAAACAAAGATAAAGCCAAGTGCAGTATACTGAAGTCTGATTAATCTGCATTTTTGGGTGGCCCACAGTCAGCATCAGAAATTTTTTTTAGCCAACAACAATTCATGGAACCTGATTAATGTTTGTTGAAAATTTGGAGAAAAGTAACAGGATACTCTTCAAATTAGGGGCCTTAATGCTGTAAAAATGCTTCAAAAATGCAGTTTATTTGCCCATGGGCCCGTATTAGGTAAGAAGTTGAAAATTTTTGGGGCCCATGGCACTCCATGGATCTTATGTAATGCATGTGTAAAATTTCATTAAAATCAGTTGGGTGGATCTCAAGTTTTAATGACATAACACATGATATATAGATATATATACGACAGGCTTCTTTCAGTTTCTGTCTACCAAATCCACTCACAAGTCTTTGGTTAGCCCAAGGCTATAGTAGATGACTCTTGTTCAAGGTGTCACACAGTGGGACTCAACCCCAAATCATGTGGTTGAGAAGCAAGCTTCTTACCACACAGTCACACCTATGCAGAATTTTCTCTTTAATTAATGTTATGTTAATAGATTTTTCAAAAACCTGTTGTAATATGTAATTTAAAACTAAGTTTATTCGGATGGGATGAAAAATCCATGAAAAACAAATTTACTGGGCTGTGCAGAATCATTTAGTTGAGGAAAATTATGTTCTATGCTTTTCATATCTAAAGATAGTCTGATTTCACATAAGCATTAAACAAGCCTTTTAAGTACTTGGCCACAACTCAACCATTGTACATAAACCATTATAAACTGATTCAACATCATATAAAAATAAATTAAATTCTCATTTAAGCAAAGCCTTGACAGCAACCAGATTGACTATGCGTACCTTGTCACAGGCTTGAAACCTTTAAATCCTACTTGTGCATGCAGTATTTCCTGTTGTATAATACAAGTGAGTGAAATAAGAGATATGACCAACAACTTGCTTCTGACTAATTCACTTATCTACTCTATGACTGTGTCCTTATGAAACTCATCAAATAAAACAGGTGCACATTTAACAAAAGCTTCTTTAGTTACCTTACTGTCTCTTGGTGATTTTCAACTGTTACCATTGTATATGAAATGAATAAAACTTGCAGTTAGAAACAGCAAGTTTTAACTATTTCATATATTGCTAAAAATTTGAATAAGCTTTTAATTGGGAATGTATCTACTTTAACATCATCATCATTATCATCATTGTTTAACATCCATTTTCTATGTTAGCATGGGTTAGACAGTTTGACTGGAGTTGATAAGACAGAGAGCTGTGCCAGAGAGTTGATGTGGTTTCTACACTTGGATGCCCATCCTAATGCCAACCTTTCTACAAAGTGTACTGGGTGTCTTCTACATGTCACTGGCACAGGTGTTTTTTTACATGTTACCAGCATGGGTGCCTTTTATGTATCACCAGCTCCAGCCACAACCATGATTTCACTTACCTTGACATATTTTCTCAAGCACAGCAAATCACCAGAAGTCTCAGTCACTTGTCATCACTTCCATGAGACTCAACTGCCAAAGATCATATTTCCCCACCTAGGCATTTATTTTTCACAGGTCATTGGGGCTTAGCGCCAAAAGGCTCTTTTACATCCAGCTTCTACTCACATCTAGCTCCTCACATAATATGCAAAAGAACTTACCACCAATGTCATATTTCTAGAAACCCAATGCAGCATTATTGACAGGGTTTGACCAGAAGTTGAACACAGAAACCAAGTTATGAACACCTTATGCACTACAGTAACTCTTACACTCAGTCTACCTTCCCTGTTCCCCAGAATGTCATCCAGCTAGAATTCCTTCAACTTTTTACTCTTCAAAAGAAACATTAACCATGTCAATCTTATCAGTCTAGATAGCTTGTAAAGGTGTTTAACACAACCTTTTCATTTAGCTCAAACCAATGACAAACAACTTTTTTTAAAAATAGATTTCATTAGGTTTCTCTAGAGAATTTTTTGACCTTGCCTGATTACCAGCATTTATTCACACCAACTGAGGGTACCCATACATGGTTGTCTGACCTGCAGGACATAGCAGCTAAGCATCTCTCAAACCACACTCTAGCATTGTTAATAAAAATAGACAAAACGAATAATCTATCGAATCTAGGATATGTTGTTTCTGAAAATTAGAGGGGAAACCACAGCTTGAAGGGCTTTGATCATGCATTCACTTGATCAGGGACAACTTGGAGCTAAACAACAAAAACAACAATGATTTATCCCTTACATTCAAGAATCAATCAAATCAGTCATTGCTCTTTAATAAATGTTGAACTCAAATCACATGTCTTCAACGTACATCTGCCCTGTCTTTCTCCTTTTCCATGGCCTTCTCTTCCTCCACCTTGTCACTACTACTGCTACCATCATCACCACCACCACCACCACCACCACTCAGCATTTTCATGTACGCCTATGTGTGTGTGTGTGTGTGTGTGTGTGTGTGCGTTCATGCATGCCGGTGTTGGTTTATATAATTTTTGATATTCATAAACGGATTTCTGTACAATTGATTATCTCTCCTTGATTTCTCTCCATCCTCTAAATTGCACATGCTCATTTAAAACACCAATTGTATTGAATGCTGTTACTAAACCATCTTGTTTACTTTTACCAGCTTAATAACTGCTGAAATAGATTGGTATTTTAGATTGGAAACCTTGGATAGCGATATTTCACAAGACTTTTTGTGGTTTTTATTATATTTTATTATATGTATATATAACAAAGGATAGAGATGGAAAATGGAATATACAAGAAACTTTATTGCTCATGTATATATATATATGTGTGTGTGTGTGTGTGTGTGTGTGTGTGTGTGTGTGTGTGTGTGTGTGTGTGTGTGTGTGTGTGCGCATGCGCACATGCATACACATATATTCATATCTACACATGTACACCTATAAATGCATATATGCACACACACATATTAGTTACTCTCAGAAACAGGCCTATGCCAGTAGCTTTCTAGACTCTCCTAGGCTGATGATAAGGGGCATCTTAGTAAATGTGATTCTCTTGATGTTCTGTTTTCTGTTTGAATAACAAAACATACAAAGGTAAACATAGTCACAACTTTGACTGTCCTTTTGTACAGGTTATGAAAGTGTCAAACCTGTCTGGAAAGATTAGGTCCCACATAAATGTGCACAGAACTTGTTTGAAGTAGGTCAATGTTTTCTGCATACACTGATTGTATGTAAAGTGTGCTTTATATAGCATACTATATAGCAAGCCATGTACAAATATAAACGTTTATATATGAGTATGGATATAGTGAGGCAGAAAGATCCATGAGGCTTATATTGTAGTAGTTAGAGTGCTGAACCTATGATCATAAGGCTACAGGTTTGATGCATTATGTCCTTAACCAAGACACTTCATTTCATTTTGCTCCAGTCCACTCAGCCAAGTTCTGGTACAGCCATATCTCTCTCCAGCTGTCACATCCTTGATATTCCACTGAGTGGTCAAGGGTGAAGGGTCAGAATAGGCATCTTTTCTCATTATTACACAGGTACCTAAAACAATTAGTAAATGCATGGTATATGCTATCAGATCCTATTCACTTACGAATGACTGATATGGATTCTTTCTCTTTATATACAAGAGTTTCAAATAAGTGCTAACACTTTAGGCCCTTGTCTTTCAACCGAGACTCAAGAAGATGTAAAATCTGATGCAGTACAATGGGCCATATGTATGTTTATACAGAGTGGAATTGATGAAGAGATAAAATTTCTAGAAAATATATTCACGAGTAACGACTCCAGTTATAGCCAGTTGTTTTGTCAGTCAATAGACTTTATATCCTTTTTGCATCATCAGAGTTTATGAAGTAACAACTAGTTGTTGTTGCTGTTGTTTAGCGACAGGTCTTCCCTAATCTACCTGGCAAAATGATTAATGATGTCCTAACCATGGCCATCTCCCTTTATTCTTGGATGACATAGCTTAATATATTCTTCATTTATGATGGTAGGGTGTAATTTTGGAGAAATTTATCAGTTATTTCTAGTAGATTATCTAACTACTTAGAAAATTATCTCTTTGGATAAAATATGTACCACTAATTACTAGTAACATACCAAGGAGATACAAACTTGAGACTTGCTCCATCGTTTGAAGCTATTGAGAGAAATCACCTTCCAATTTTTCAGCTATATGGGCAAAGGAACATTACATGTGTGTGTGTGTGTGTGTGTGTGTGTGTGTGTGTGAGAAGACAGACAGACAGACAGACAGAGACAGAGAACAAGAGAATGAGAAAGGAAAAGAGAAAGAAGGATAAATTAAAACAAAAGTGACAACTACTCTATGTAGAATGTATGATTATATACATATGTGTTTACCTTTGAGTGTATATTATAAATAGATGCATTCACAACACACACTCATAACACATACAAGGAGTATGAAATGTATATTAGCTTGCTAATCTGCAGTTTGATTGAACCATTCATCTAATCCAAAAATCTCAGTCATTTATCCATTCATGCAGCTTGTGTTCTTCTTCTTCCTCCTCCTCCTCCTTGCCTTGCATTCAGTAAGCCATCATTTAATACCTTGCATTCACTTGCTTTTCTCCTTCAATCTATATAAATGCACTCACTCACTCAGACACTAATCTATCTGTATGACACATTCCTCCACAATAAATAAATTTACATATATATGTGTGTGTGTATGTATGTGTGTGTGTGTATGTGTGTATTTTCATGAGCGCCATGGTGAGAGTATATGTATGCAAATTACCAGACAACAAAGGAAAGAGTACTTGGTACATGATATAGAGAGTTTTACTTCAATTAATCTTCACACACACACGCACACACATGCATACATTGTCATCATCATAATCATCAAATATATTTTGCTAGTAACTTCTTCTTTGATGCCTGTAGAATTGAAATGTATATATATATACTCAACATGTCTGACACCCATCCATCTATCTACCAACTTAGCCAGTTCCCTGCCTACCTACCTATCTACCTACCAACCTACTTGAATGAATGAATGTGTGTAAATATGCATGTATGTAAGCAAGTAGATATGCATATACCTACGTACCTATGTATATATGTGTAGATGTTTGTGCTTTTCAACTTGACATTGCTGATAATTGTAAACAAGTGTCACTGTCATACAAGCAGTGTTATTCATTTCCATTTGTATGCATGTATGCGTGTGCACACACACACACACACTCACACACATACAAGCACTCACACTCTCACTCTCTCTCTTTCTCTCTCTCTCTCTCCCTCTTTCTCTCTCTCTCTCTTTCTCTCTCTCTCTCACTTTTTCTCTCTCTCGCACACACACACACACACACACACACACACACACACACACACACACACACACATACACACGCACACACACAAAGCTAGTTGAAAAGTTTAGCAGAGACTTTTTTCCCAACAGTCTCATATTCCCTTGTTTCTTATGGCAGAACATAATTGACAATTTGAATACCATGATATCTCTAACATTCCAAGCATCTCAGTAATGATATATTCATTATCAATATAACTTCATAGATTGGCAGAATTGTTAGCGAGCTAGGCAAAATGCTCAGTGGTGTTCCCTCCATATTTATGTTCTGAGTTCAAAATTTGCCAAGGTCAACTTTGCCATTTATCATTTTAAGGTTGATATAATAAATACCTGTTGTACACTGAGGTCAATGTAATCGACTTACCCTCTCCCTCAAAATTGCTGGCCTTGGGCCAAAATTTGAAATCAGTATCTTCATGGATTTGTCTCTTTGTAATCAATGCCTTTTTTCACAGTGACTCTAAATATATTATTGTTGTATTTCGGGATGATCATTTTTTTTTTTGCCAAATAAACACATGCACAATATATTCATTCTTCACTCATTTATTACTGTTCTTATTCTAACTCATGTCCATTGTCCAGAAATCTTTTGTCACACATCTTTGACCTCTTCAGTGACTCCTTCCATCCTCGTGTGTGCTCTTGCTCTGCTTAATCTATTCTGTTCTTCTATGATGTGTGTCCTTATATGTGCATGCATTTGCGTCTGTATTTGTGTGTGTGTGTGTGTGTGTGTGTGTGTGTGTGTGTGTGTGTGTGATTCCTAGTAGCACTATCACTCTCTCAGCCCCATCTCCTCCCCCGCTGCTGCTGCTGCCCTTGACCCTGACTTCTGGTACCATTCCTGTATCTCTCTGTATTTGTGTGTTCACCCATGCTGCTGCCAGTGTGGTAGTTGTTGTTGTTGTTGTCACTGCATCTGTTGTTGTTGCTGCTGTTGTTGTTGTTGTTGTTGTCACTGTTGCTATTGTCATTGTTGGTTACGTTGCTGATATTGTTGTAGCTGCTTGTAAAGTTACTACATATGTGTTTGTGTGTGTATATGGGTTTGCTTATTATGTTGTTTGTATCTGTGCCCTTTATATGTTTTTTTAAATTTTATTTATCTCTATTTCTTATATTTATCATAGGTATGTGCATATTTGTCTATTGTCTGTGTATTACACTGTTTGTACCTGTTTCCTTTTTGTTTTTCTTCCTTCTATCTTTAGTTGTCATATTGTCTGCTGTGGTATGGTGTGGTGGTGGGTGTTATTGTTCCATTCTAAATATATTCCAATGCATAAAGTGAATTATGTTGCTGTTTAGCCCCAAGTGAGCTGTAATTGAGCAGTCCTATGATTTGTTTTTGAGATATTGTATAACTAAGACTATATCATCCAATGCCAAGAGGTAATATTTATACCCACCTAAACATGGATGTTCTGTTAGAACAAATTATACTGCAGTAATTACCATGAGAGAAATGCTCATATTGGCTTTTGTACAAAATGCACCTGCCTCTGTTGCTAATAAATATTGTCCAATGCAGTTTTCTTTGTTTAACTCTTTAGCTTTTAAATCAGCCATGTCTGGTTAAAATATGAAAATATTCTACCTGTTTTATGCTAAAACTGGCCATATCTGGCCTCTCACAACAACCCTACAATAACGTTCTAAAAATTAACAGTTACCTCATCAAAATCTCAAAGCTACAAGACAATTAATTCAAAACAATATGAATAAATAAGGTGAATGCTAAAGGGTTAAAATGCTAAGGTGTATGTGATTTGAGAGAGATTTGGCAACTGCATAAGGGTTTCCCCTTTGGCATATCAAAGATGCAGAAATGCTATTCCCTTGTGGATTTCGGCCAAGCTATACAGAAGGTTATTAGTTGAAAGATAAAGAATTTTCCAATTCTGGAGAGGAAAGTCAGTTTTTCTGATGTAGTCTTCGCAATGTCAAGGATGTGTGTTTGTCACAAAATATCTTCAGTGATGGTGAGGCCTAACATTTTTAATGAGACTGATGTATGACTAAAATGTATATATATATAGCATTGGATACTTCTTATCAGAGTAAATCCCTTCAGTCAGTCATCATCATCATCTTTCTAATGTCTACTTTTCCATACTTTCATGGGTCGGATGGAATCATTAAGGCAGATTTTGTACAGCTAGATGCTCTTCTTGACAGCAACTCTTACTTGCTCCAAGCAAGGTAACATTTTACCATAACCTGACATGTTTTCATGGCAGATTGGAAATGAATGACACTGCTTGTATGATGGTGACACTTCTTTACAACTAGCATGTAATGTCAAGATGAGCAGGCACAAACACACATACACATGCGCATGCGTACATACACAAACACACACATGCATCAGGCGTCTTTGAGTTTCCATTAACAAATCCTCTCACAAGGTTTTAGTTCACCTGAGGCTATAATAGAAGACACTTGCCCAAAGTGCCACGTAGTGGAACTGAACCTGAAACCATGCAGTCAGGAAGCAAACTTCTTAACCACACAACCATGCTTATACATAATAAAATATTTATAAGGTGTACCTGTCCAATGGAGAGAACATGGAACGCAGTCACACTCAACTTGGAGAGATTTTAAAGAGAACTGAGACTGCCATTGTTCTGTTAATGATCATATTCCCTCATTAACTCTGGTTTTAAACTCAACAGTTTTCATTGCAACCTTATATATGATACCATACATGATATGTAATACTATGCAGATTTGATTATGTCATATGATGTGGTAGTGATTTTTATTGTTTTTTTTATTCTTTTATATGTGTTAGTCAGAGAAAGAGTGGTTTCCATTACCTACACCTGCACATGTGTCTGCGGAAATACATGTAGTCAATGTTCAGCTTGAAAATCTATAGGCTGATGTCAGGGTGAAAGAATGATGGAGAGGAAAGAATTACAGAAACTTACTGTCCTGTGGAGCAAGAACTGGGAAATGTGAAGCGTTTATACTGTCATATTGAAGTGTTGGGGTTTTCTTTATCACTTAGTAAGAGAATTTGGAATAGTTTGGCCTCTCTAAAACTGGTGAGATTGACAGAGTTGTTGCTTAACTTGAATATTTGTATTGTAGCTGATGTCAAAAGATAAATATGCAAGCAAGGAGAGAATTACAGTGGGTTACAGTTCCGGGGAGGAATGACTGGAATACTAACTCTTAATTCACCTGGAAAAAAAAAAATGGTTTTTTAAAATTTATTTAACATGATGTAATTGATTAGTTCTTCAAAAAAAAAAAATATGTCTAAAACAGCTGTAGTGAACTTCAGCCCCTCTGTGTTATTATATCACCTTTTGAGTGTGGTCGTTGCCAGTGCCGCTTGATTAGCCCTCATTCCGGTGGCACATAAAAGCACCCACTACACTCTAGGAGTGGTTGGCATTAGGAAGAGCATCCAGCAGTAGAAACTTTGTCAGATCAGATTGGAGCCTGGTGCAGCCTTCTGGCTCACCAGTCCTCAGCCAAACTGTCCAACCCATGACAGCATGGAAAGCGGACATTAAACGACGATGATGATACATACATACATACAGACAGACAGACAGACAGACAGGCATACAGACAGACAGACAGACAGACAGACAGACAGACAGACATACAGACATACAGACATATAGACATACAGACATACATACAGACATACAAAGACATACATACAGACAGACAGACAGATCATCACTGTTGTCCTCATTTAACATCTATTTTCCATTCTGGCATGTGTTGGATGGTTTTAAAATAGCCAGTGAGCCCCAGGGCTGCATTAAACTCCACTGTCGGCCTTGGCATGGTTTCTGCAGCTAATGCCAACCACTTTACAGTGTGTACTGAGTGTTGTTTTTTTTAATGCCACCAGCACTAGTGTAGTCACTGAGTAACTTGTAAGATGAGAAAAGGAGCACTCCGTCGGTTATGACAACGAGGGTCCCAGCTGATACGATCAACGGAACAGCTTGCTCGTGAAATTAATGTGCAAGTGACTGAGCAATCCACAGATACGTGTACCCCTAATGTAGTTCTCAGGGAGATTCAGCATGACACAGAGTGTGACAAGGCTGGCCCTTTGAAATACAGGTACTACTCATTTTTGCCAGCTGAGTGGACTGGAGCAATGTGAAATAAAGTGTCTTGCTCAAGGACACAACGCGTCGCCGGGAATTGAACTCACGACCTTACGATCATGAGCCGAATGCCCTAACCACTAAGCCACGTGTCTTCGATGAGAAAAGATCAAGAAAAATATAAGAGAGAAGCTCTCTCAGTTAAGTAAGAAGGGAAAATTTGAGGTGGAGTGGCCGTTTTAAGCCAAGCGATTCATTAATTTTACAGGTTTATGTATTTGTATCTTATTAAAATCATTGTTTCCATCTTAAAGGAATTAAACTTCTTTTATATAAGGTATTCCTTGCTTCCTATCTCCTTTCTCTCATGCTTTTAATCCATACTTGCTCCTTATAATGTTGAATAGCTCTAGACCTGGTGGGGTTGATGGTGGTGGTGATGATGATGATAATGATGTTCAAAGACTTTGTCGATGAGTGGTTTTAAACATGAAGCTGTGCTAGAGAAGATCTGACCCCACTCCCCAACCGCCACAACTCCATGACATAGTCTCTCTCATTGGCTTGCTGGTTTGCAAAACCATTGCAACTTTCCATTTACCAATATCTTCTACAAATGTCATGACATTTCCTTTTTGCAGGATACTGAGTATCAGGAATGGTTTAATTCTAGTACATTGCATACCAAAAAGCACTTGGTTGCATGCCAGTTACCTCTTTGGTAATCCTAGACGTTGAGAAGTTGCAGTTGTCAGTTCATTTCCGTATGTACTTGGCATAATTTGAAGCAGTACATTAGATAATTAGTCACTAAAAAATATTAATATACATATTTTGATTATGACTAGCATATTTTACTTCTCAGCATTTACCTGTGTGTATGAACAATTTTTTCTGGCCATATGTGAAAACATGCATGTGAGAACATAGTCACACTTAGATGTAAGCACACACACACACACACACACATACATTGAGAGCGTCTGTGTGTCTCTATCTGTACATATATATGTGTGCGTGTGCGTGTGTATGTGTGTGTGTGTGTGCGTGTGTGTGTGTGTATTATATACATACTTAGATATTTATATATAGTAAACCCCATTTTCTTCACGTGGCCACAACCAAGATATATATATATATGTGTGTGTGTGTGTGTGTGTGTGTGTGTGTGTGTGTGTGTGTGTGTGTGCATAAATATCAATATATTATATATATATATCTGTGTGTGTGTATATATATATATATATATATATATATATATATATATATATGTATATATATATACTAGAGAAGAAATTTCAAGCATAGAAGCAAGGTCTAGAAACAAAGGGCCTTAGAATTAATCCAGCAAAAATCAAGTCTTAGTAAGTAGGCAAGCGGACAAATCACAAATCCCTTCAGGTAGATGGCCCTACTCGATCTGTAGAAAAGGTGTAGGGGTAGGAACTTCAAAATATGTACCCATGTAAGCTATGGACACAAGAGGTGCAACAATATCAGAGGAAGGTTAACAGGGTAAATAGTTTTTTGTGTGTGGAAGGTGCACAGCTACAATTAACACTAAAAATGTACAGAAAATTGACTCTGACAAAAGCCAGGGGAGAAAAATAAAAGTAATTGATAGCTTCTGTTACCTAGGTGACCTAGTCAGTAGCAGAGGTAGATGCTCCAAGAGAGTAGCTGCTAGAATAAGAATAGGCTGGTTAAAGTTCAGAGAGCTCCTACCTCTCCCTCAGAGTGAAAGGCAGATAGTACAATGCCTGTGTGTGAACAGCCATACTACATGGCAGTGAAACATAAGCTGTGATCGCTGAGTATATGCTTGAAAGAAACGAAGCCAGTACGCTTCACTGGATGTGCAATGTCAGTGTGCATGTACAGCAGATTGTAAGCATCTTGAGAGAAAAGTTTGGCATAAGAGACATCAGATGTGGTGTGCAAGAGCGATGACTGCACATGTATGGTCATGTAATGCCTATGGTCAAGGACCTATCAAGCCAAGTGAGGTCATAGTTGTGGCTGATGCCAGTGTTTCATAACTGGCACCCATTCCAGTGGCATGTAAAAAACACCCACTACACACTTGGAGTGGTTGGCATTAGGAAGGGCATCCAGGTATAGAAACCATGTCAAATCAAACTGAAACCTGGTGCAGCTCTCCAGCTTACCAGTTTTCAATCAAACCAGCCAACCCATGCTAACAGTCAAACTATCCAACACAGCCCAGTGGTCACAGCCCATGCACACAGACATGATTATATGTATATGTGGAAGCAAGGATTAGAATTGAAGGGCCTTAGAGTCAACCTAGCTAAAACCAAAGTCCTAATAAGTAGGAAGGTAGACAAAACACAAACCCTTTCAGACAAAACAGAAACTCAATCTGTAGAAAAAGCGTAGGTAGAAACTCTATAAGATGTACCCAGTGTAAGCTATGGACACATAAGAGGCGCAGCAATATCAAAGGAAGGCTAACTAGGAAAATAGTTTTTGTATGTGGCGGCAGATGCTTAGGAGCAATAAACACTGAAAATGTTCAGAAAGCAACTTTTGCCACATTCCAGGGAGAAAAACTAGAAGTAGTTGATAGCTTCTGTTATCTAGGTGACCAAGTTAGTAGCGGGGGAGGGTACGCTGAAAGTGTAGCTGCTAAAGTAAGAATAGCCTGGGCAAAGTTTAGAGAGCTCTTACTTTTGTTGGTGACAAAGGGCCTCTCACTCAGAGTAAAAGACAGACTATATGACACATGTGTATGAACAGCCATGCCACATGGCAGTAAAACATGGGCTGTGACTGCTGAGGACATGCGTAAGCTTGCAAGAAATGAAGCCAGTATGCTCTGATGGATGTGTAATGTCAGTGTGCATACTCGACAGAGTGTAAGTATCTTGAGAGAAAAGTTGGACCTAAGAAGCATCAGTTGTGGTGTGCAAGAGAGACGATTGTGCTGGTATGGTCATGTGATGAGAATGGATGAGGATAGCTGTGTGAAAAAGTGCCACACCCTAGCAGTTGGACTGGACTGGCTCCTGTTCAGGTGGCATGTGAAAAATACCATTTTGAGCATGGCCGTTGCCAGTACCGCCTGACTGGCCCTTGAGCCGGTGGCACGTAAAAGTACCCACTACACTCTCAGAGTGGTTGGTGCTAGGAAGGGCATCCAGCTGTAGAAACTCTGCCAGATCAGATTGGAGCCTGGTGCAGCCATCTGGTTCGCCAGTCCTCAGTCAAATTGTCCAACCCATGCTAGCATGAAAGTGATGATGATGATGATGATGATATATATATATATATATATATATATATATATATATATGTATATATATACCGGATTTAAATTTTTGCACAAGGCCAATAATTTGCGGGGAGGAGTTAAGTTGATTGCATCAACCCCAGTACACAACTGGTACTTATTTTACTGACTCTGAAAGGATGAAGAGAAAACTAGACCTCAGAAGAATTTGAGCTCAGAATGTAAAAACGAGTGAAATGCAGCTCATCATTTTACTCAATGTGTTAATGAATCTGCTAGCTCTAAATGGAAACCTTACCTGTCATTGTGGTCTTGTGGCATGAAGCAAAGCATCCCTTGTCATCCACTCAAGAAAACACATAGTAAATTGCATTTCTATTACTTTAACTCTTAAAGTTGGTCTCAAACTCAATATGAAATTTTTGAAGTAAGAATACCTTCAAATCATTCAGAGAAGTTGTTATGTAATGATTTCAAATACTTACAATAGATCTGAACACTGTCATCATGTATTTCTGTCTTTTTCTTGGGTGTAGAAAGACCTAGAAACTAGTAAAAATTCTCTACATCTAAAGATGCATTTGAATAAAATAAGCTTTGTTTTAATCAAATTCAATTAATCTTCATTCATATATGAGTAATTTCTGTAAATTTTTCCTGTAAATTCATTTCATTAAACTTGAATTATAAATCTGATATAGAAGCTATGCCACTTTTAGTCTTCAATTTGTTTCACATGAAAGGATCTTTGTTTTCAGAGAAATCCAAAACTATCTCAAAAAGACTAAGAAAAACAAAATGAAAAATTCCAACTCAGACAGGCACTGTTCAAGAACCAATGAACATTTGAGTAGAATAACATGCTATTAAATTCTCCTTTGTTTGTCTTCACAAATGTCTAAATAATTTGTTACTGAGGGAATTGCTTCTGATTTTGTTAATTGTTGTAAATTCATACTGCAATAAGTTATATAAACAATCACTAATTTTTTTTTTTCTCTTTTGGAAGCTAAATGTTCTCATTATATATGTAAGAAGAATCTAAATTCCTTTTTAAAAAACCTGTTCTGTAACGAAAATGTTGACTCTCCTTCATTATCTTTTACTAAATTTCTGGAAAATAATAACTCTTCAAGTATCTTCTCGTCTTTTGTAAGTGAATATATGCTAACAATAAGGCTTCATCCGCTGCCAAGGTCAACTCATCCAGTTGTAATGAAAATTGAGCAGTCCTCAAAAAATTAAGTAATGTATCTTCTACAACCTTGTCCATTGCCTTAATTTGTTGCATTGGTTATGTAAGCCACTTGTTTATATCATGGTGCATAGAACCTATCACTGGTAACAATGCAACTTTCTAGATTTTGTAACCGGTAATGTAATTTTGTAAGAGATATAACTCATCATTTTCTTGGATTGATGTTGACAAAAACATACTTGACAACATCAACTGCTTCCAAAATTACTTTCAAAGTGCGTTAAAATAAGATAAATCTTTATTTGTCTTGTCAGCAGAGACCTTTACACATCCTCTTCTAATCTTATAGATTCGTTGAAAAATACTTTTTGGTAAATCAGATACATTGGTATTTTATTTATCATATCCATTTGTGATCTAATATAAAGATTCGTAATTTCATGCTGCATCAAGAAATGATGGTAACCGTTCTTGAATTTGAACATATTTGTTGATGACAGAACCAAACTATCTGTTAAATGCTCAACCCTATATTGCTGAGATTTCCTTTTTGGTTCTCCCATGGTTATAACTATAAAAAATATATTATTATAAAAATATGCATTATTTATTTTTATATATTATTCTTAAATAAGATCATGGTAACACAGTGTTTAATGCAGGGGACAGTTCTGCATGCATCTCCTAATTTGTATTCTTTGCCTCTGCATCTCTCTCCACTCTTTTACCTTCCAAAGCCTTTTACAACTTCTTGCCTTTCAATGTCTCTTTAAATTTTTTAGCAAACCCATACAAATGGCCATGCTACTTTGGAAATCATCAATATACAGACTCATCCATTGACTCATATGAGATTTTCTAAATAACTACTGGCAGGTTTCATATTTTGGGATCATAATCTGCTATAGGTTCGAGCCTTATAGAACTATTATATATCATTGGTGTTGAGTAAATCCACTTGTTGCATGTACTTTTTATCTTACTGCCATTCTAACGTAACTCTGTGCTAAATACTGAAATAAATTCCTCCCCACCACTGTATTGTTCTGGAACTCAATCTTTACCTCAGTTTTTCCAAAAGTTCAAACTGAATTTAACCAACTGTTCCTATTCCAACTCCTTGGGTTGATTTATGAAAATAAAATATGAAGTTATAAACACGAAGTAAGATGAAATAAAAATCCTCTAGTTGTTTTTGTCTAAACCCCTGTCAACTTATTGATCAAAGAAGCCATGATCAAAAAAGCACTCCAGCCATGACTTTCATGTCTTTTATTTATCAAGAATCACATTATCCAATGTATCTTTTTCCTTTTAAGATAGTAGAGTGTGACTTGAGGTAGATTTCGTAATAATTTTCAGCAACAAGCAAATCTATGTAGGGGTTTCTTCAACAGTTGCCTTGCTGGCTATAGAGATTTTATTGAATAAAAAAGTTACCAAGTTGTTGATGTTATTGTAGATTAAGAGCTGGGTGCTGAAGTATACACACACTTTCATTTGTAATTAACGTAATCTAATTGAAGTAGAAAACATATTTTATCTAAACACAATCCTGGAAACACCAACAAACAATGGTTATTGAAGTTGTATAAAAAAAAACAACCTATTATTCTTCTTTGATATATGATATTAACTTGAGCAGTATATCTTTTTCATTAACAATCTACTTACAAAGCAGTTGTTAGTACATTACTCTCTTTACTCTTTTTACTTGTTTCAGTCATTTGACTGCAGAGCACCGCCTTTAGTCGAGCAAATTGACCCCAGGACTTATTCTTTGTAAGCCTAGTACTTATTCTATCGGTCTCTTTTGCCAAACCGCTAGGTTACAGGGATGTAAACACACCACTATTGGTTGTCAAGCGATGTTGGGGGGACAAACACAGACACACAAACCTATACACACTCATACATATATATATATATACGACAGGCTTCTTTCAGTTTCTGTCTACCAAATCCATTCACAAGGCTTTGGTCGTGCCCAAGGTGCCACACAGTGGGAATGAACCCGGAACCATGTGGTTGGTAAGCAAGCTACTTACCACACAGCTACTCCTGTGCCTATATTAGTAACTCTATTAATAAACTTTGTATAAGTAACACAAATTTGGCTTCTTTTTATCTTATTGCTATTTTCAACATGGTTTTGCTTCAAAAAATGTATGAACATCACTTGATCACATTTCTTTTTTCACTCTAAATCTAAGGTTTTATGTCCTTATCAGAAATTATTGATGTTAAAACAGTGCACAGCTGTTGGCCCAGAAACAGCATGGGAAGACCACATGCACTAATTCACTTCTTTGACATACACACACATACACAAATGCACACACACACACACACACACACACACACACACACACATAGACACACACAAACACACACACTGCAATATTTATGTCTCTTTATAACTGATCTTTGATTATCTCATGGTTGACTTTTGTCTTTCATCTCTTAAGGGTTGATAAAATAAGTACAAGCCATGTAAGAAAGTCAGTTCAGTTGATTATAACCATTCTTTCAAATCTGTATCCTTAAGCTAAAATTAGGTATCAACATATTGGGTTGATTTAATTGGCATTGCCTGTTTCATTATAAAAATTAACTGCCACATGTGAGAAGAAATCTAGTATTACAGATCCGGAAGTGTTTTTTTGTTTTAATATAAAAATCTGAAGGACTGTTGGGAAGGCCTGTAGATCAACACCTACAAGAAAAACCTGTATGAGAAGAGACTTACAGAGACTTAATGCACTATGAAAGAAAAATTGAGCAAAATGGTTACTATGGTGCCTGGAGTGGGAAGTAGAGGTGAAATGGAATGGAATGACACATAAGATTTGTGTAAAGGGGAGTAATTGGTGTTCAGTGATATGGAAGTAGCTAGTTTTGAGGTCTTGTAGAAGTAACACAACAGGCACAGAGAGAAACAACATGTCTTTGGAGGTCAAAGGTTGTAGTATGCTGAGAAGTGATTTTGTTTTTTTTTTTGCAACAGTCAGATAACCCTTTATTTCACGTGGTGCAAATACACAAGAATGCAGAACCAAATAATTTCTAATATTAATATTTTTCCTCATTTTGCGGAGAGTGGAAAGTCGACTACACTGACCCCAGTATTTGCCTAGTACAAATTTTACTCACCCCAAAAAGGCAAAGTCAACCTTAGCAGAATTTGAATTCAGAGCATAAAGGGCCTATAAAAATACTGTTGAGCATTTTGCCTGACATGCTAACAATTCTGTCAGCTCACCATCTTTAGTTTCAAATTTTGGTACAAGGCCAGAGAATTTTAAGGGAAAGGAGCAAGTCAATTACATCATCTCCAGCATTTGACCAGTACTTATTTTATTGACAGAAAGGGACGAAAGGCAAAGTTAACTTTGAACTTAGTATCTAATGAATCAAAAGAAGTGTTTCAAAGCATTTTGTCTGATGTGCTAACAATTTTGCCAGCTGACCACCTTCTTTCCAATATTGGTTTTAAATTTTTGGCGCAACGCCAGCAATTTCAGGTATGTAGGGTAAGTTGATTACATCAGACCCAGTGCTCAACTGATACTTATTTTATCAACCTTGAAAGGATGAAAGGTAAAGTCAACCTGTGCAGAATTTGAACTCAGAATGTAAAGATAGACAAAATGCCACTAAGCATTTTGCCCAGTGTGCTTGCTGCCCTCTTTCAATATTGATTATCATCATCATCATCATCATCGTTTAACATCCGCTTTCCATGATAGCATGGGTTGGACGATTTGACTGAGGACTGGTGAAACCAGATGGCTACACCAGGCTCCAATCTGATATTAAAAGATATTTTATGTTTCTGTGATCCAGTTTCAAAACCAACTGGGATCAATTTTGCTTTTTATCCTCTTGGGTAAATAAAACAAACACCAGTAGCTTTTCAAAAAAAAAGTTTATAGTCTACTTTGAGGAAGACAAGCTTTGCACATGACATTTCAGAGCCTCTAAGGAGTGAAGGAAGAAAGTAAGACTAAGAGATTGTTGCAGTAGGAAGTAACATACCAATAAACTGAGTTAGCTAACATTGGACAGGAGACTCTGTCGGAATATTTGCAACAAGAGCTGACTCTTGTATACTTAAGGTATCCAAGGTGCAGCTGGTGGCCATAAACTAGGAAACAGATTAGGTATCAGACTCAAGTATACTGGCATTCATTCAATAGTGAATAAAAATAAAGCTACAGGGGGGGGGGGGGGGGAAGAAAACCAGTCACAATTTAGGCTAGGTAGAAAAGTCAGCAAAAATGTCAAATTTCATTTTAAATACCACAGATAACGGTTAAAGTAATTAATCAAATATTTTAAGTTGCTTATTAACTGACAATACAATGACTTTATACACCGTGTTAACACTACATAACACCCATTACACATATGTGAAAAATAGCAGGGTGGGGTGTTATTCAATATCTTATACTTGTACTCTATCAGAACTGTGTCCTTGTGTCAAAGTAATATATCATTATTAATTGTCAAAAGCAAAAGAGAAAACAAAAAGCTAAGTAGGCCATTGATACTGTTTCCCTGGAAAATATCATTAATCCTTCCCAACTTCTTCAAACTATTATTTCTTGTGAGTTTTTAAAGGTAATTAATAAAATTTATGATGGGAAATCAACCTGCTGAATATAATTTCCAGAATATTCTTTCTCAACAGTTACCAATTATGCAGTTAATAGACCAGTTTTTAACAAACTTTCACCTCTCTCTTATCTCTTTGATAACTTTCATTCTCACCAACCAGTCTTTCTCTCTTTCATTTCCTGCTTTCTCTCTTTTTATTTCAGCTTCTAATGTGTGTGTATGTGTGTGGGGGGATGTGTGTGTGTGGGGGGGGGGGGAATGTGTGTGTGTGTGTGTGTGTGTGTGTGTGTGTGTGTAGACTTAGTTGAGTGGTTAAGGGTTTTGTTTCGTAACTATGATGTACCAGGCTTGATCTCATTGATTGGTATCTATCAGATTGGTGTATAAAGATGTGTGTGTGTGAAGGTGCATGGCTTAGTGGTTAGGAAAATCAGTTCATGACTGTAAGGTCATGAGTTCGATTCCCAGCAGCGTGATGTGTCCTTGAGCAACACTTTATTTCATGTTGTTCCAGTCCACTCAGCTGGCAAAAATTAGTTATACCTGTAATTCAAAGGGTTGACTTTGTTACATTCTGTGTTACACTGAATCTCCCTGAGAGCTATGTTATCGGTACTTATGTCTGTGGGGTGTTCAGCCACTTGCATGTTAATTTCACAAGCAGGCTATTCCCTTGATCGGATCAACTGGAACCCTTATTGTCGTAATCAACAGAGTGCCATATGTTGAGAGAGAGAGAGAGAGAGAGAGAGAGAGAGAGAGAGAGAGTGAAAGAATGAAAGAAAGGAGCACTTGACACATTTGGTTGGAGTTACATGCATTTAAGAACAGTTTGACTCAGCTGCTCATTACTCAAAGTTTCATGAGTGTATGACATCACCACATCATCAGATTTCAGAAGCAGATGATTCCTGTGTCTTTGTGCTTCCTCATTGTCAATTGTATTTCTGACTTTCTGTCCATGACCTCTCAGTTGACTATTTAGTCCCATAGCAAATCTGCATAGTTTGAAACATAGGTGACAGATGAAAGTTGTAACTTACTGTACACTTCCAACTGATTAAGTTTGCACATGTTGCCACTCTTCCACTCTTCAGTAGATCATCATCGTCGTCGTCGTCGTCATTTAACGCCCATTTTCCATGCTGGCATGGGTTGGACGGTTTGACTAAGGTCTGGAAAGCCAGCAGCTGCACCAGGTTCCAATCTGATCTGGCAATGTTTCTACAGTTGGATGCCCTTCCTAACACCAACCACTCCAAGAGTATAGTGGGTGCTTTTTAAGTGCCACTGGACGTCACCATAAAGAGACATCCATACATCATTGTATTATGTGATAAATGCTTGTACAACATGAGTGCCACTCTCTGAGCATCTGTGATTAGTACCTAATGACAGGCCAAAGTAGGATGACCAGTAATCACGTGAAACTGCAAGTTTTATACCAGAGTGTCCCTCTCCTAGAAAGATACTGTGACAGCAGCTAAGGATCTCTCATTCTCAGAGATTTTACTGTACAGTCTGACACCAACCAAAAGTATCTCTGCTCCTTAACACTCAGATGGATTGTCAACACATATGCTAATTAACCCATAGTTTGGGTCGCTGACAAGTGCTACTACTCCAGGTCAGAGTAGCCCTGGGAAGAACAGTGGCTAAAAAGTGGTTCCACAATCCTCATAACCTAAAAACTCCCAAACCAGAGCACCACTACTGGATGCACTTTAAAGCCATACATGCATACATACATTCATGCATGCATACATAATGTATGCACATATTCATACAGATATGTAAATATACATATACACACATATACGAGTGGGTGCTGAAAAGTTCTTGGGTTTGGGTAAAAACAAAATACAGGAGGATCAGTTAATCATGATCTTATTTAACATATTACCCTCTCAGATTCACAACTTATTGCAGTTTTTCTAAGCCCTGCAAATGAACTTGGAAAGTTACATATATATGTATATTTATATATATATATTTGCATATGTACATATATATATATATCATCATCATCATCATCATCATCATCATCGTTTAACATCCACTTTCCATGCTAGCATGGGTTGGACGATTTGACTGAGGACTGGTGAACCAAATGGCTACACCAGGCTCCAATCTGATTTGGCAGAGTTTCCACAGCTGGATGCCCTTCCTAACGCCAACCACTCCAAGAGTGTAGTGGGTGCTTTTACGTTCCACTGGCACGAAGGCCAGTCAGGAGGTACTGGCTACGGCATATATATATATATATATATATATATATATACATATATACGTATGTACATACGTACATACATACATACATATACAGATATATACTGATAATAAGGAAAACAAAGAATTTAAACATTTAGACTTCCTGCTTGGTTTATTCACAATAATTGTCCGACATATTTGATCATATCAATTGCAAATTATTGCATATTTTGTATGCAGGGATTTATGCTTAATTTGTACGATCTGTTCAGGGTGAATAAGGGTGTCACTGTTCAAGGAGTGATTCTTCCTGTTATTAGTTTGAATCAGGCTTGGTAGTGGTAGTAATAAAGCATCTTGTTTAATGATGAGTTACTATTCACAACTGATTGTTTGTGTAAAAATCTGATAGCACCAGCAGTAGTCTTTTTTGATGCTGACAAATTTTACTGGACCTTTTGGGAGTGGTTATTTACAGATGGAAATAGTAGTGGCTGATTACAGGTTAGCAGGCACCATGTGGTTAATAAAACGAAGTAGTCAATTGTAAATTTTTCAATTTAATTACTCTTATTGTTTTAAAGAGTTGAATGGCTAGAATTACATGGTTCTTGCATTCTATTATTCATATTTTTTAAAAATAAGATGTAGTTTGTGCAAGCAATTAAAACTTCTTTCTTGTCTAGTATTAACTAATTCATTTTTGAAAGTAAATATTTGGTATAATTCTAGGCATAAATTTCATTTTCCGTCCCCTATTTTGTAAGGTCTTGCAGTACTAATAATTTCCAATTTTAATGAATATTTAATATTTTCATCTTTCAGTGACAATATAAGTTTACTAAGACATGTTGAAAACTTCGTAGAATTATTTCTAAATGAACTTTCGTGATTTGCTATTCTTTGTTTTATGAAGCATGAGCTAGCGCCTATACAGTATTATTTATTTGTATCTGTTTTTACTACACATCTATAGACAGTGTTTTTTATTCTACATTTTAGAATTTGCATTGTGTTCTTGTAGCACAACCTCAAATTTCTATGTATTAAACTTACTATGTCTTCATCATTAGATTTTATCATGTTTGTGCTTGTTCTATATTTTTGCTGATTGTTGTTGTTGTTGTTATTATTATTATTATTATTATTATTATTATTATTATTATTATTATTACTATTATTATTATTATTGTTGTTGTTGTTGTTTTCAAAATAGTTGTTTATATATTTGAGGTTTTCATTAGGTTTGTGGTATGGTCAGTAAGTATTAAACTTTAGATCTAATGTTATATCCAAGAAGTTTACTGCATTGTGTTCTTATTCAATTGATATGCTAAATCCTAAGTGTTTGAAGAATTTTTTCTATATTTTTCTATATCCTTATTTGAGGGGTTATGCAGTGTGAAAAGTGTATTATATTGTAATCAGTCACTACTACAGTAATCCTTTAACTATCATGGGTGTTATGTTCCAAACCCCTCCCCCACCATAGCTGAAAATCCATGAAGTAGAAACAGTACTGTACTGTATATATTTTTTAATTATTTTTATAATTTGTATATATTTATTTTGAGGTGTCCTGAAGGACAACCTAGATAGATAGATAGATATTTATTCTATTATAAATGCAAAACAACACCACGGAGGATTTGATGTAGGCTTAAATAATAAATTGTGATAGATGAACCACAATATGGTGAGGGATTACTGTAATTCCATCACAATTTAAATAGAACAACCAACACTGAAATCTATTTAAAATATTATATGACTAAGGAATGTAGAATAATTCAAAGGAAAAGTGTTCTATAAATAACCACTCCCAAATGGTCCAGTAAAATTTGTCAAAGTGGCTGGTGTACTACATGGAAGTCCTCCAATCTGAAAGTGTTCAGAATCCTTGTCACCACCTCCATCATCTTCAAAACAACTGCCTCTGAAGTTCTCCTTCAGTTTGGGGGAACAACCAAAAGTCACAGGGAGCAAGATTTAGAATGTTGCATGGGTGAGGGACAGTTTTGATGTCCAATAGACTGTTACCATTACTGAGCACCATGAGAAAAAACTTTGCATGAATTTTGCTCATGTATAGATCTTCATGGATAATCCTATGTACAGTTGCCACACCAACTCCAAACTGAACACTTACTGCCTTTATAGTCGCAATTGTCTCCACCTAGAAAACTGTAAATTTTCTCAACCAGCTCTGATGTTCTCCTCCTACATCTCTCATTTCCTCTCTACTGACTTTGAACCTCTTGTGCCAGCAAGAAAGTTAATCCATAAGCAGTCTGGAGAATTTCATAAGTTTCTGTAGTATTTTTGCCCAGTTTAACACAAAACTTTTTACTTAGCTGTAACAAGCAGTGGTGTTTAGTAGGGTATGTTCAAGGTTCTGTTACAACCATCTCCTTTAGTCTGGAAGAGCAAAAGTTGGTAAGTCAGTTTATTAGATGTATAGTTTATAATAAACTAAAATTACAAAAATCTAGGACAGCTATAACTGCCTCTCCTGAAAAAAAGCTTCAAAATTTCTGGAATGCATCCTGTGAGTCTCATTAAATTTCTCCAAGACAAGACTATTGATGACTTCATATAAATATTTTTTCTGCCTGAAATCAGAGGTACAAATTAAAGTGAAATGCCCCAGATTTGGAGCTTACAACCATTCTTCAACAGTCCAATGGAGTCTTTATGTGGTCTTTTGATCTGCTAAAAATAGCAGTTAAATTCGCTCATATAACATTTGCCATCTTTGATAAAGGACATGTAGCAGAATGTGATACTGAAGTATCTGTGTAGTTGTGAAAAGTAGCAAATAATGTTAGGTATGTTGGACGGATATCAATGAAAAACAATGAAGAGGAAAGGAATGTGGTTTACATCATTTATTTGGCCATAAATTGTATTCACTTGTTTGATACTTGAAGCTTGATTTAAAATATGAACAAATAGGCTGCTATATTTGGTGACTCCAAGAAAGGAGAACAGCCTTCACTTCAAGCATCATTACACCCGAACTGGAGAATTGTAGCTTCAATTGATCAGTCATCACACTACCTATGTCTCTGCCGGAACACAACCCAGTGGAAAACTCATCCTTGTTCGACATGGCATTCCAGGCAGTGATTGCATTGAAGATTCCACCATTCTGGACACATGATCCCGTATTGTGGTTTTACCACATTGAGGCCCAGTTTTCTTCGAACTGGATTGTTAGTGATGCAGTTCGTCTAACACACTTGATCAGATCACTATCACCAGAGATTATGAATGTGGTCTGGGATCTGATTTTGGCACCACCCAGTTCTGTGTCATACGACACGTTCAAAAGTACGCTCATTAAGAGGACTTCAGAGTTACAACAAAAGTGTTTCTGCCAGCTCCTTAAATCAGAGGAATTAGGAGACAGTGAGCTGACAGAAACTAGAGAGATAGTCACGGACCCAGCAGAGAAAATCTGGCAGAGAGGCAACACAGCAGCAGTGATGGGTGAACGCACAACCAGAAACAAAGTATGTATTTGCGCTGTCTCACCCTGTCAACATTCTCTCAATGCTTTTACTTTCTCTGTTTTAATTTGCACATTTCTCGGAGTACACAACTTCACTGACTCAAAGTAGTTGGCTACAGACACATTAGACAATGCCGTTCTTGTTATTCAAAACAATTGAACGGTCCTAGAAGGTAATTCTTTGAGTCGTAGGTCTGCTCATTCAGAGCTGATCTGGAACAAAACAAGTCCCCCAGCACATGCATGCACATACACACACACACATAAACACACACACGTGTGTACAAGCACACACACACACACACATGCACACATACACACACACACACACCATACATGCACGCATGCACACACGTACACACACACACACATACACACACACACACACACGTGTGCACAAGCACACACACAAACGCGCGTGCGCGCACAAACACACACACGCACACGTATAGAAATAGAGCTGCATAGGGTATAGCCTCTTAGAATTAAAAACTGATCAAGCAGATCTGCTATCAAAGCAGTTCATTCATGACCATCCTTTTCTTTTACTATATCTAGGATTTTATTGTCCAGTGTGTCTTTAGTTTTTCTCTTTTTCTTTTCTAAGACAACACAGTGTGATTTGAGGGAAATTTGGTTGCTATTTCTAGCAGGTCAAATGACCACATAGAGGTTCCTTCTTTGACTCAAGAAAGACATTTTGTAATGTTTAATGTCTATTTAAAAACAGTGTAAAACAAAAGGACAATGCAGGAGATTAGATGGGTTTAAAGGTAAATAAAGTGCAATTAAGAAGTTTTGAAGAACATTACTTTTTGATAATTGCAGTAGAAGAAACAGAAAGACAGAACAGTGCAAAGATAGATCAGAGAATGAAGATTTAGTGAGGGATGATTACTGATTTTAAATGGAAGATGTCTTTCTTTTGAACACTGTCAAGTGGTACATTATTGAAAGAGCAAGGTGTGCCATCCCAGATATGAAAGCATTACATTATTATCATGTATACTTTGACCTTTTTATAATAATGCTCTGTTCCTCAAATTAATCTTATGCAGAATCTTACCAAATCATACTAGATAAGTAAATAGTGCTACACTTCCTCCTCCTACTCATCCTCATCCTCCTCCTCCTCATCATTGTCATCATCATCATCATCATCATCATCATCATTATTAAGGCAGTGAGCTGGCAGAATCGTTAGCATGCTGGGCGAAATGCTTAGCGGTATTTTGTCTGTCGTTACATTCTGAGTTCAAATTCCACCGAGATCAATTTTGTCTTTTATGCTTTTGGGGCTGATAAGTTAAGTACCAGTGAAGTACTGGAGTCGATGTAATTGACCAGTTCCCTCCCCACAAATTTCAGGCCTTGTGCCTTTAGAAAAAAGGAGTATTATTATTCTTTTCTATTTTAGGCACAAGGCCTGAAATTTTTGAGGAGGGGGCCAGTCGATTAGATCGACTCCAGTATGCAACTGGTACTTAATTTATCAACCCCGAAAGGATGAAAGGGAAAGTCGACCTTGACGGAATTTGAACTCAGAATGTAAAGACAGACGAAATACCGCTAAGCATTTTGCCCAACATGCTAACGTTTCTGCCAGATCACCACTTTAGGATTATTATTATTATAATTATTATGCATCCATGTATCCATGTTCCTTACTGGCATTGATTAAAAAATGTAGTTTAGCCTCTGGTCAGCCCTGATCAAACAAGTATTTTAGCTGTGACTGTTTTTTTTTTTTTTTTTTCACATCCTGGAAATCATGGCTCTACCAGTTGAATTTCCTCAACAAATATCTGGGAAATGCTGATGAATGTAATAAATCATTATTACTTCCTGTTTGGGTTCATTATGGTATATTTTATTTGAAGGCTGGCAGCCAGTCAGCAATTTGCAATAAATCAAAAATGGACACATTTACACTTGATGCTCGATTATGGAAACTGAATGTTTTAGACAAATAAAATTTGATTCTCAGCAACTGGTTTCATCCCAACATAGTGTTTCTTGGAGCTCATTATCCAATACTTCCTTACTCTTTTAAGACAGTAGTATTTGTGATGTGATTTCAAGAAGATTTGACTGCTATTTCTACCATGCCAAACAACCACACATCAAAGCATCCAAATTGCCTTTCCTTGTTTTGCATTTTTATGTAGCAGATTGCATTTACTTTGCTTAGCATATTGAATGAGAGGTGGGATGCACTATTAATATAAAATAAACTGCTAATAAAATGCAATTTCAAAAAACAAAAAAATTCCAAAAAACAAAAGATATATTTTAAATCAATAATCATGGACAACAAATTTGGAATTTCTAGCTTTAGTAGTTTTTGAGATATTAAAGTAAACAATCAATTATTTGATTACAAATAACAAAAACAACAACAGAACCCCAATTTTTCAGTGCTTGGATATATTAGATGAAGTGGAGTGATGGTAGTGATGTACAAAATTGATAATAAAGCAAATCTGAGCTGGAAAACCAAATGTTTGATCTAATTTCGGGCTGGGTCAGAAGGTTCATTGAATCATTAAATGCCTAATGATTTCAGAGTATCTAGTATCATGCAGTTAGAATAAGATGGAAAGGGAGTATTTGAGCTCTAAGGAAAATACTGTTGATGAATGAATGTAGCTATTTGTATTTATGTGTTTCTGTGGGGTGGATATAGTGGGTAGCATAGCCATGTGGTCAAGAAGTTTATTTCACAATTATGAGGTTCCTAATTTGATTCTTTGGGCAAGTGTTATCTACCATAGCCTAGTGTTGACTAACACTGTATGAATGCAATTTATAGATGGAAACTGAATGGAAGTTGATCATATGCATTATCATCATTGTCATCATCACCATCTTTTTAACATCCATGCTTGCATGGATCAGACAGAATTTGCTGACACAGATGCTCCTCCTTTCACCAACCCTTACCTGTTTCCAAACATGGTAAGAGAAGCTATGACAATTCTGCTAATCCATCACTCTGGATTAGTTCATTTTTATCTGTCTTGAAAGGCTGAAAGATATAGGTCACCTCAGTGGGATCTAAACTTAGAGCACAGAGAGTCAGAACAAAAACTGCAAAGCATTCCATCCAATGCTCCAAACTTGTCAATTCACCTGGTATATTGATGTATATGTTGGCACTCTGTCGCTTACGACGTCGAGGGTTCCAGTTGATCCGATCAATGGAACAGCCTGCTCGTGAAATTAACGTGCAAGTGGCTGAGCACTCCACAGACACGTGTACCCTTAACGTAGTTCTCGGGGATATTCAGCGTGACACAGTGTGACAAGGTTGACCCTTTGAATTACAGGCACAACAGAAACAGGGAGTAAGAGTGAGAGAAAGTTGAGGCGAAAGAGTATAGCAGGGTTCGCCACCATCCCCTGCTGGAGCCTCATGGAGTTTTAGGTGTTTTCGCTCAATAAACACTCACAACGCCCGGTCTGGAAATCGAAACCGCGATCCTATGACCGCGAGTCCGCTGCCCTAACCACTGGGCCATTGCGCTTCCACATTGATGTATATATATGCAACAAAACCTCCATAAACTAGAAACTCTTATAAATATTGCTCTGGCAAGAATCAGAATTACATTGAAGGAGTACAGTATCAATGTATGAAATAAAATGGCAACAAAACTATCATAAACCAAGGAACAAAGAATCTTTAATAAGTTCACTTCAACAAGAATGAAGGATCTTTTAGAATAAGATCACAGGATATAAAAAATGCACAGACAACAAGGATATCAAGACAAGTGGATATCATAATGGTTTTGACACCAGGGTAGTACCAGTCAAGTCAGTGGTGTCAACAGCATAAAAAACATAAACACTATCTGGAAATTAATTCACAAGGAGAAGGTGTGAAACATATATATATATATATGTATGTATGTAAATATGTGACAATTATTCAGTAGCCATGATAAAACTCCGAGTTTCGGATATCGGGGCGGAAACCCACGCTGCCATCTCTTCAGTTATCTGGCCATCGAAAAAATGCGATAAAAATGACCGTTAAACAAAGGGAAATTACTATGCGATTGACCGTTATTAAGACAAAAGAGCTTTTAGAATGACCGCTAAGTGAGGGGAGGGAGTAAAGGTAAGAGAGTAAAAATGTTCATAGTATTCGTATAAGCGCACAAGTCCATACATGCACATGCGCACCCACACACCCATGTACATGTGCCTATATGTATATACTCATCCACCCTCACTCGAAACACACACATGCTCACCCACACATTTGCCAATAAATATATACATACCCCACATACACGCTCGCACACACACGTGCACGAAAAAGGTTCATCCGCACGTCTATATATGCACATGCACAAGAAAAATCAGCACTAAAGACAAAATACAGAAAAAAGTGTGAAAAATGTGTAAAAAAGCAATAAGAGTAAAACATGTCTATATATGCACATATTCGCATGCACGCACACACACACATCTATATACACACATACCCACACACACACACATCCGAAAGCACGCACAAAAGGTTCCATATACACGTCTATGTGCACAGGAAAAATGCAGAGTGGAAGGTAGAAGACAGAAAAAATATGTGTAAAAAATATATGAGCAATAGAACTATAAAACAATATTTATATAAATATGTAAAAAAATATAAAAAAAATATAAGAGATATAAGTAAAAAGTATAGAGAGATAAAAAGCTTGTATGTGGACACATTATAGAAAGCAAGTCCTATTTGTAATCTCGGGGGGACCAAAAACATAACAAATATTTAGCCACATGTGGGCATGATCTGAAAAGTTCAGTTCTTGAATTTAGACATTCTGTTTTTGAATTTAGACATCTGCTTTTCCAGATAAGCCATCTTTCCATATCACAAAGACTGTACTTTCCACTGCCGTTGGTGTAGGGCTTACACTTGGCTAAGATCTTCCAATGGATGTTGTAACTGACACCTTTATCTTTTAAGGACCATATATGACTGGATAATTTGGTCGTTTTCCTTTTATCCCAGTGCCTGAAGCTCAAGGTATGATTATTGAACCTGGCCTTGAAATTACCCTCTGTAAGGCCCACGTATTTCTTTGTCGAAACTGTGTCCTTAGTGGATATAAAGTCCACGGTGGCTTCATAAATGATGGTCTCAGACATGCAAGCTCCATTTAGCGGGCACAAATTTTTATCTCTGCATGAACAGCTGGTTTCATATTGTGGTTTTTGTGTGTTTTGTGCGATTATATTCTTAAAATTAGTAGTTGAGCTAAAACTGATTTTTAAGTTTTGTCTATTGAAGAGCTTTCTGTAACTATGGTTGACTGGAAAATGTCTATCTATCAGTGCTAAGAAATACTTGCCTATATTGAAGGTCACTTCGAGTGACTAGGGAGGTGTAAACCAGATAGTTTTCCTATTCCTATGTTTCCTTTTCTTTATTATTGGACTGGTGGCAGGTGTATAGGTTATGCACGATTAGACTGAGAAAGTTTGTGTAGAACCCATTAACCCAATTTGCTGACATTTCTGATGGCATACAGGTGTCAATGAATGGCTGAATGACCAAATCCAAGTTCCACCAGGGTTTGCAGAACATCCTCATTGAGCTCTACAGATCTTTCAGGATGAGGCTGGTCTTTTAGGTTGTAGTTTCTTGCTTGGAATTTCTGGAACCACTGTTGACACTGGCTTACACTTATTGTCCAATTCCCATATACTGCATTGATATTCCTCACATTTTCTGTTGCGTTGTTGCAGTTATTGAACTCATAAAAGCAAAATATGCTGAATATGCTCCTTTGTCACTTCCATTATAGCTTTGAAAAAATTACTGTTAAAATCGAACTGTACTCTTCAAAACTTGCACTAAGAATAAGGACAAAGTAAAATTACTACCGGCTTTTATAGCAATTTGATGCAGGTAGTTAATCCAACCCCTTCCAACTTTTAGTTCAGGCAATTGAAAAAAAATGCATTATTTATGAGATAACCCATTATATATATAATGTATGTATGCACACATGCACACACACACACACACTCACAAATACCTTATTTTATGCCACCTTTGAATGAAACCTTGTCATAATGAAGCTTAATCTTTCAGTAACTGAACAGCTAAAAATATCCAAAAACTAAACCTGGACTTTTCCTGATTGCTATAAAGATTTATCGATTGCTGTAGGATCATTTTGAATATCTGTATATTTCCTTCAATAATTAAAAAAAATAATAAAGATAAGCATAAAATAATGTTTTACCAACCTCTGATAATAATCTTTTTTTAATAATGAATTAATAAAACAGAACTTGTTAATTTCATTGAGATATAAGCGTATAAATATGTATATGTAGACTGCTATGGGAATAACTAATAAATGGAAATAACTGAAAATGGGTGTGTCAAACAAAAATACCTTGTGGTATATATATAGTTCATCAATTTACATCCCCTCTGTGAACTCAACGAATTTAACTATTTGATAAAGATCAATAAATAAAAACTAGACTAATAACTGGGGTTAGCATAATTGACTAAATCCCTTGAAGGCAGCCCCCAGCAAAGTTGCAGTCCAATGACTAAAGCCAATAGGAGTAAAAGAATATATATCCATGCACGCATACATTTGGATGAATGGATAGGTGGACAGAGGGATCGATGGAAAGCAATGGAAAAGTGAGAACTGGATAAGCATACAAATAAATATAGAAAAAGAGAGAAAGAAAAATAGAAAACCTGTTGAGAGATAGATTTGGAGAGTGATAAATTGAGAGGGATAGACAGGCGAAAGTAGACTGAGAAAAAGAAAGGCAGACAGTGAGAGAGACAGAAATAAATTGGTATAAAGAGTGAGAGGAAGAGAGAGAGGGACGCATATGAGAGCAAAAATTGAAATAAATGGCTAAACACATACACACACACATATACAGAGAGAGAGAGAGAGAGAGAGAGAGAGAGAGAGAGAGAGAAGGATAGCTTATGTTAATATGGATTAGAAAATCAGTCCCATTCAAGACTTAGTGATTCAAAACAACAGTGGTCAGTCAGTGATAAAACACTAGTCTCGACATCACGTGAAAAATATTCAGTTGATGACTCATTCCATTCATTCTATGGAAAATAAGGCATAAAATTACCAAATGTTAAAGAAGAGATTGTTCAAAAAGAATCACACAAGATTTTGAGAGGAAACAAACTCAATGATAAATAAATACCGATGTTTGTATGCATTTGTTTGTTTGTATGTGTGAGTGTGTGTGTGTGTGTGTGTGTGTGTGTGTGTGTGTGTATTACTGTATGAGATAAATAGACTGTTTATGTATAATTATGTGTATGTATGTATGTAAAGCTGTTAGTGTGTATATAGAAGCAAAGTGTTCATGTGCATAATGTATTTGACTACTGGCTCATAGGTGATAAGTTCACAACTGTTGTTACTGACATTTTGTTGTGTCTCTGGGCAGAGTACTTAATATATTATACATGCGTCGGTTTACTTAGTTGTGTAGGGAATAGATACCAGACATTTCTAAGACTTCTTAACTATGGTAAACTAACATCTCATCCAAAAGTGCAATCACCTCACTTTAAGCACTGGCCTGCTGACAGAATCATTAGTATGTAAGACAAAATGCTTAATATATATATATATATATATATATATATATATATATATATATATATATATATATATATATATTTATATAATGTATGTATGTATGTATTAGTGACAGAGCCAGTATTAATGTCAACTCTAGCAGTCAAGTGTCCATCATTGACAAGGCCAATGTTGAAATCACTTGATCTGGTGATCTTGGCAAGATTTTTCTCCCCAATAGCAATAAAAACAAGAAAGCATTTTGCACCATAACGCCATTATGAGAGTTTCGCTCATGGTATCTACCACAGTATAGTCTGTTCTAACAGAACATCCATATTTGTGGAGGCATGTGGCTTAGCCATTAGAGTGTTGGACTCATGATTGTAAGATTGTGCTTTCAATTTCTGGACCAAGCAGTGCGTTGTGTTCTTGAGCAAAACACTTCATTTCATGTTGCTCCAGTCCACTGAGCTGGCAAAATGAGTAATCCTGCAACAGACCGGCATCCAGTCCACGAAGGGAACTTATATGCCATGCAAACTGAGAAACTGGCCCTTATGAGCTGGCATGGCTCAAGAAGGAAGAACAAAGTAACATCCACATTTAAGTGGGGATAAAAATGCTTAATGGCATTTCTTCTGGCTCCTTATGTTCCGAGTTCAAGTCCCACTGAGATCAACTTTACCTTTGATGCTTTCAGGGTTGGTAAAATAAAGTACCAGTCAAGTACTGGAGTCGATGCAATTGACTGACCCCACCCCACACTGCCAAAAATTGCTGAACTTGTGCCAAAATTTGAAACTACTATTTTAGCTCCTGAGATACATTAAGACATTATTGATTATTGACATAGACCAAATACTCAAATTTTGTTGATGCATATAATTAGTTAGATCAATCCAGGATATTACTGGCACTTATTTAATTACCTCCTGAAAGTTGAAAAACCAAGCTGACCATGTTGGGATTTGACCTCCAAATATAAAGGTGCAGGTGACACATGAAATCTTTCGAGCGAGATTGTTGCCGGTGCCCCTGGGTTGGCTCTTGTGCGGGGCCGTCGTAGGATTTTTGAGCGAGATCGTTGCCAGTGCCCCTGGACTGACTCATGTGCGGGTGACACATGAGGTTTTTCGAGCTAGATCGTTGCCAGTGCCCCTGGACTCGCTCATGTGCGGGCGACACATGAGGTTTTTCGAGCGAGATCGTTGCCAGTGCCCCTGAACTGGCTCTTGTGCGGGGCCGCCGTAGGATTTTCGAGCAAGATTGTTGCCGGTGCCCCTGGACTGGCTCATGTGCGGGCAACACATGAAATTTTTCGAGTGAGATCGTTACCAGTGCCCCTGGACTGGCTCTTGTATGGGTGGCACATGAAATGCACCATTTTGAGCATGGCCGTTGCCAGTGCCACCTGACTGGCCTTCGTGTGGGTGACACGTAAAAGCACCCACTACACTCTCTGAGTGGTTGGCGTTAGGAAGGGCATCCAGCTGTAGAAACTCTGCCAAATTAGATTGGAGCCTGGTGTAGCCATCTGGTTTCACCAGTCCTCAGTCAAATCGTCCAACCCATGCTAGCATGGAAAGCGGACATTAAACGACGACATCAACGACGATGACAGCTAAACATTGCAAAGCATTTTGTATGACATTCTTCCAATTCTGCTAATTCACCACCATCCACCAAAATATGTATTGTCATCGCTATTCTTGTTATTGTATAGTTGTTGCTAGTGGGGGTGTTGGCATCATAATTGATGTTATCATAATCATCATCATAATCTTCATCATCATAATCTTCATCATCATCATCATCATCCTCATTATCATTTTGATATCAGTTTCCAACATTAACTTGAGTTAGGTAAGCTTTTAGTATGGTATCTCTCCCAAAGGAGCGAGCTGGCAGTATCATTAGCACACTGGGTAAAATGCTTAACAGCATCACATTCTGAGTTCAAACTCCATCAAGGTCGATTTTGCTTTTCATCCTTCCAGAGTCAATGAAATAAGTACCAGTTGAGCACTGGAGTCAATGTAATTGACTTAACCCGTCCCTTCGAAATTACTGGCCTTGTGTCTAAATGTGGTATCCCTCCCTAAAACCAATATAGTATCCCTCCCTGAACTTTGAAGCTTAATATTCCCTCAGAGCTGACATCTTTCTCACAAGTTTCCTTTTAATTGTCTAATTCTTGGTCAAATTCTACAATAACTTTTCCTTGTCATCAAGAAGAAACATTTTCTTTCATCATGTCCATATCAATACAGCTGTCTCTGCATACATCAACCAGCATTCACCTCTCAGTTCTAATCAACATCATCATCATCATCATATGACATCCCCTTTCTCTGCTTGCATGAGTTGAATCTGTTGTTACTACTCTCGAAGATGAATCAGAGATCCACATCTTATTCATACGATTCATTTTAGACGCAATTTCCTTATGCCTTAATTAGACTTAATTTCCTAATGCCAATCACTTTACAGAATGTACTGGATGCAATTTTTCATGGCACCAGCACTAAAGAGGTTGTCCTGACTTTCAAAAGACTAAAGAGTCCCCTCAATCCTTCTGTTAATAAAGTATACTGGGTGCATTCTTTTGTTGCACCAACATATAAGAAGATAAAGATGAGAAACTCACAGTTAACAGGAATTCTTCTGTCCAAGTTCTGTAGCTTGGCATTTGTCCATTTCAGAAAGGGAGCAGGGTACCTTAATACTGGCATAGCCCAGGTATTTATTGCTTAAATGATCTTCCCTCAATAACAATAATAATAATGGACTCTCTTGTCGAAGATGACATATGAGTGTTCAGTTTTTGCTGAACGACCAGGACAAAATGATTTTTTATAGTGATCAAATGTATATGCTGTGCATTAGCTCATTCCCTCCATCAAATCGATATTACCTGAACAGGTACATGGTGTACCACACATCAGATGTTGAAGTCATCACAGAGCAATGTCAAATAAAGTGTTCTGTTAAAGAACACAATACATCACCTGGTCTAGGAATTGAAACCACGATCTCGTGATCATGAGTGCGACATCCTAACTACTAGGCTATAATACATCCCCATAATAATAATAGTAATAATAATAATTGTTACAAATTTTGGCACAAGGCCAGCAATTTTAAGGGGGAGTGGGTAATCAATTACATTAACCACCCTGTATTTTACTGTACTTCATTTTAACGACTCCAAAAACAGGATGAAAGTAAAATTGACTTTGGCGGGATTTGAATTGAATATGTAAAGAGCTAGAAGAAACACCACTAAGCATTTTATTTGCTGTACAAACAGTT
>NC_142929.1:101319950-101364950 GCF_046866305.1 Octopus bimaculoides
AACACTGCTTAGAGCAAACATTCTGTTATATATATACATACATATATATATATATATATATATATATATATATATATATATATATATATGTACACATACACACATACATAAAAAGAGAGGGGGCAAGAGGGAGGAGAGAGAGAGAGAGAGAGAGAAGGATGGAGAAGAAAATTATTTAAGAAAAGTTACACATGTGATCAGTTGCAGACACCTTTATAGAATGAATCCCAGGTGTGGATAATAGAGAAAATTTGACTCAAGTGATCATGTTGCAAGACTCTCAATAAACAAACCTATTAATGAAACCTATACTAATGCTACAAATAGCAGCCAAATTTCTCTCATATAGCAACTCTCTTAGAAAATAGATATGAGGGGTGTTGAAAAGTTCCTGGTATCACTAAAGGCCTGTTGGAAGCCCAACCTTCCGAATTCTTTTGCAGAGCTTAGAAAAACTGAAGGACTGCTGCATTAAGTGTATAACTCTGAAAGGGGAATATGCTGAATAAAATCATAATTAGCTGATCCTCCTGTATTTTCTTTAGTCCAAAGCCAGCAACTTTTCAGCACCCCCTTATACATTGCATAATATAGTCTTAAGTATGCTATGCCTATAAAAAGAATTGCATGAACATCAGTGGAACACTCTTGATCAACGTTGGCCTAGGGCAAAAATAGACTGCTTGGTGTTGAACTGGCATCAGACAATCAGCAGGGACCACTTGCTGGTTAACAGGCATTGTCCATTAGAGAAGTTTTGAATTACCTAGAGGTTCTTAGAATAAAGTTGTGTAGTTATATAAAGATGTTATTCTATTAAATGCCAATGTCTATTATGCATTATCTTACCACTTCTCAATTTGAACTCTAAGTCAATGAAAGAAATATTGTTCTTGCTCTCACTCCCTCTCTCTATTTTACTTTCATATTCTCATTCTTATGTAACATTTCTGTCTCTTGAAACTTAATTTGCAATTTTATTCATTGCAATTTTATTCATTTTATCATTTACACTTATTAAAAGTAAACCTTTGTACGATAGGCACAAGGCCTGAAATTTTGAGGGAGGGGGATAGTCGATCACATTGGTCCCCAGCATTCAACTGGTATTTATTTCATCAACCCTGAGATGGGATGAAAGACAAATTTGACCTAAGCAGAATTTAAACTCAGAACATAAAAACAGATGAAATATCACTAAGCATTTTGTCCCAGTGTGCTAACGATTCTGCCAGCTTGCTGCCTTATACACAGAAATAATCTTTTCTATCTGAGGCACAAGGCCAGAAATTTTGAGAGAAGAGGCTAGTCAACAACCCCAGTGCTCAACTGGTACTTATTTCATTAACCCCGAAAGGATGAAAGACAAAGTTAACCTCAGCAGGATTTGAACTCAGAATGTAAAGACGGACAAAATGCCACTAAGCATTTTGTCCAGCATGCTAATGATTCTGCCAAAAAAACCAAAACTTTAGGCGTAATTACACAAGTGTACTTCCAACACTTTCTGAAAACTGGATGTTTTTTAATGAAATATTCTATAAATACATTTCAAATGCAGTGGATTAATTATAATTATATCAGAATTTGTTAAGAAAAAGCTTTTTCATAGGTGGGATGAGGGGAGTTTAGGATAATTCACATGCATCAACTTTGTTTTCTCATATGTTTTAATGATGTAGATTACAATTATGTTGAAAAAAAAACTTTTGAGGACTATTCCATACTTTCCCTTCATGAATATGTTAAATGAATGCTTAAAAAAAAAATTTTCCAGGTCCACTGCATACCAAATGGCCATAACAACAAATTTACCTCAAATTGTTTTTATTTTTTCAAACTATGCTGGTATCTTTTAAAATTTCATTTTATTGAAAAAAAAAATTATTCATTTAAATTCCAAAAGGGAAAGAGTGGAATGGTCCTCAAAATTTTTATTTTCCATAATAACTGTAATTTGTATCAAGGCATGTGAGGAAACAAAGTCAAAGTGCATAAAATATCTGCCTCACCTCTTTTTTTTTTTTTTTTTTTTCACATAAATTTATGATATAGTTACGAGTTATACTATCAGGAAATCTCATTAAGATATGTGCATATTTTTCTGAGTTCTGGGGAAACAAAGTTGAGATATGTGAATTATCCGAAACTTCCTTTGCTACCAGCCCTCCTCCCAAAACATTTCTTATGACAAATTCTGATACAATCATAATCTATGCCATCTGAAATGTATTTGGAGAAAATTTCATTAGCAATATCTACTTTTCAGAAAGTTTAGAGGAAAGAAATTCGGGATAGGGGTGTGGGTGGCCACAATTGTGTAAGCATGGCAAAATTTGGGTTATAAGCTACAAAAAAAGCTCTTCCTGACCTTATTTCTTCATAACCTTTTTCAGAAATTTTGCAAAGATTTTTGAAGCTGTAGATTATGATTGTATCGAAAAATTTTAAAAACTAATTTTCTTTGTTTTATATTTTGATTCAGAATTAAAAGGAGTTAGTCCCTTTTTAACCATTCTATTACTTACCTATAATGATTGCTCAGCATAGATTTAGATATTATTCATTACCAAAATGAAATTGGAAGGCATTTCGTAGTTTATGATAAGCCGAATAGACATTAATGAACTTGACAAAAACAATACAGACTTGGAGTATTCTAGGGATATCTTTAGACTTACTCATCTACTTTATTTGATACCATTATTGTGTGCTACTATTATGACTAAGTTATTTGAAAAGTTTGAAAGTTATGAACTTCTTTTCTTTCTGAATAAAAGAGAAAATTTTTTTACTAAAAAACTATTTCTTAGACATAATTGTAATCTTTCCCTTTGATAATTTTCATTAAAAAAAATTTACATTATTGAGTAATTTATGATGGTGCGGGCATGCCAAGTTTAGCTTTACATCAATGATATACTTTCTTATCAAAATTATTGTATACTTTGCATGTTACATGGCTGATACAAATGTTCTCAATGGAAATAAGATATTAAGAAAGAAATTTGAAAACCATATTAGGGGAAGTAAATACATATCAAAAAATATTTTTTTAAAATATGGAATAATTCTTGATGGATATGTAAACCAGACAGTGTACAAGTAAGAACAGAATCATAATATATATGATTTTATATAAGCTTTTGCTATATTGTTCCAGAGTTGATTTTATCTTGTGTTCTCTAGTTCTACTAATTAACGTATTAATATATTTGTAACTTTGTGGGTTAATGGGTAACCGTATATTTGCTTAGGCTGCATGTTGTTCCCATATAAAACCAAGCTACCATCTTAACTTTTCTATCAATCTGTTCTTACTTGTGTTGACTACCGTTTCTATGTTGAAAGTCATTAATGACTGCTGGGGGTGTTTGTATGCCAATGTTGCTGGACTGTTATTGAACAGTTAACAGAAAAATTTGTGTAGCAGTTTCACAAACCCACATAAGCATTTGAACAGAATTTGTTGTGTTGTATTAGTATGAAAGGATGTTCATGCATTAGAATATATATTGGGTCATCCCATAAATAATGCGGTTTTTCAATTGCATGAATTAAAAGTCGGAAGGGAATGGGATAAACTACCCGTATCAACTTGCTATAAAAGCTAGTAGTAATTTTACCTTCTCCTTATTCTTAGTGCAAGTTTTGGAGAGTGCAGTTCGATATTAGCAGTTATCTTTTCAAAGCTATAATGGAAGTGACAAAGGAGCATATTAGGCATATTTTGCTTTATGAGTTCAATAAAGGCAACAACTCAACGGAAAGTGCAAGGAATATTAATGCAGTATATGGGGATCAGACAATAAGCATAAGCCAGTGTCAACAGTGGTTCCAGAAATTCCAAGCCAGAAACTACAGCCTAGAAAACCAGAAGATCTGTAGAAGCCTAGAAGATCTGTAGAAGACCAGAAGATCTGTAGAAGCCTAGAAGCCTAGAAGATTTTCTAGAAGCCTAAAGGATCTGTAGAGCTTGATGAGGGTGTCCTGCAAACTCTGGTGGAACAAAATCCTATTGTAGCTGTTGAGGAACTAGCAGAGAAGCTTTGGATTTGGTCATTCAACCATTCATTGACACCTGCATGCATCTCCTAAAATTAAATACTTTTATGTTCTTAAATTCTCTAATATTCAGCATTTGCTACTTCAACATCTAAATTATTAAAGTTAAATATTCTTTCTTGACACACAATCTGTTTTGACAATGAACAATTGCAAGAATCAAATTGTCTTTTTCTTTTCCTTCTAAAACATTCCAGTTTTTAAAACACGAGTGTAACTATATCCAATTTCATTGCAGTTGGTAACCAGCCAGATAGAATATACTATAATGCATCTTGACAGGAAGTAGCAACAATGATTTCAAAGCATTTAATGGTACTTTAAAAACTTAGTCTATCTGGTGTTTATTAAGTCCTTCCAAAGAAATTCAAGTCATGGAGTCATGATTTTCTTTTCACTGGTTTGATCAACTCTCGACAACACCTGCTCACATTGATTTTGGGTCTGACTCATCTATGTCATAGCGACAATCATTGACTGAACATTCATCAGTTGACCCAGAACTTGATTACACCAGATTTTTCAACAGAAACCTGTTGAAAAATTTAGTACAAACATCACAGCTATCAGCAAAGGAAAGCGTTTCTGCGGAATGAGAGTTTGACATATATCCTGTTGAGTTTGATCTTCCAGATAGAGTTATATCTTCAGTTGAATCTGTGTCAGTTCAACTAAGTATTTAATATGAGTATAATGATGACTAACATCAACCATTTTAACATAATTGACCTCTAGCTCATATCTATTGTTAGAATTAAATCGTCAAAGTAAAACTTCTTCGAGTTCAGACAACCAGATAAAAACTGTCCTATTGATCTTTGATAAGGTGTCTGGTTAGTTATAGTGCAATGAAAGGATCTAATCACATCAAACAACTTGCCAAAAATTTCACTCCATTGTCTATTTTCTGGCATATTTCTTGCAGAAAAGACAAGTAATATTGATCCCCTTAGTGTTCCATTTGGGTGTTCTATCTGACTGTTGTCAGTAGGATCTAAGAAAATAAAGCAAGTCTGCTCATTTACTGTCATTCATTGTTATTGTAGTTTTTTTTTTTGTAAAGTAAAATGCATATGTAAGGTGTATATAGTGTATTAGATCAACCTTATTTATCCAGAAGGTCATACAAAAATTGAAGTCAGTATAGTATTATAATAATAGAGCAGTTGAATCATTGAGCCATATCTGACAGGTTGCAAACATTTAATGCCAGCTGTATTAGTCTCTTACATGTATTCTGAGTTTTACAGCAACTTTAAACATCCTGTTATTTATAAACTTGAATAGTATATTCCTGTAGTAATAAAGCATTTAGTTGACTCTAGTGTCTTGTAGAGAACTAAGAATTACTCAGAGCTGATATACTCTCTCTGGTACTCAAGAGAAACATTAAGCATCTTCTTTTGCTTCTTTCACTCATTGATTGCATTACCTCAAAGGGTCTAAGTTGAGCAAATCGATCCTAGTGCTTATTTTTTAAGTCTGGTTCTTATTCTAGCAGTGTCTTTTGTCAAACTGCTAAGATATGATGATGTAGACAAACCAACACTGGTTGTCAAGCAGTCGTGTGGAGCAAGCACAAAGACACACACATACACACACATGCACGCACACACATACACACACACATACACACACACAACACATGTACACATGTACACACACACACACATACACACACACACACACACAACACATGTACACACACACACATATATGCAACAGGCTTCCACATAGTTTCCATCTACCAAATTTACTTACAATGCATTGGTCAGTGCAGGACTATAGTAGAAGATACTTGCCCAAGGTGCTGTGCAATGGGACTGAACCTGAAACCACATTATTGCAAAGAGAGCTTCTTAACCATACAGCCATGTTTGTGTCTGTCATGGAAGCTGAGGATGTGTTTACATAAGAAATCAATAAATTCCAGGTTAACTCAGGACATTAAAAGAATAATAACAGTAGCAACTACAACATGAAAGTCTGTTATAAAAGTTGACCTTTCAATTGTCCCCATTTTCTTTAAGTGAACAGAAATGTGAAATGAAGACAATCTAGATAATTTCTATCTAACATTATTTGATGCTTCAGTCAACTAATGTTAATTAGATCAAAATAACTAATTGTTGCTGTTGTTGTTGTTTGGTCTCAGGTCATCCTTAAGTCGGAATTTGATCAAAAATACTCCATCCATCTCTTCCCTTTTATTTTTTTGAGACATAGTGTACTTAGGATTATATTATTGCTTGGGTCCTTTTCTTCTCAAGAAAGCAGAGTTTAATTTGAAGGAGATTGAGATGCTATTTCGAGTGGAATATGTAACCATGTAATGGGCAAGGATAAAGATACTGAAGTGTTCAATATTTGTTATTGTCCCTCACTTCATTGTCATCATCACCATCATTATCATTATCACCATCATCAATATCATTGTTATAATGATCACAGGAGGCGCAATGGCCCAGTGGTTAGGGCAGCGGACTCGCAGTCATAGGATCGCGGTTTCGATTCCCAGACCGGGCATCGTGAGTGTTTATTGAGCAAAAAAACCTAAAGCTCCACGAGGCTCTGGCAGGGGACTGTGGCGAACCCTGCTGTACTCTTTCACCACAACTTTCTCTCACTCTTACTTCCTGTTTCTGTTGTGCCTGTAATTCAAAGGGTCAGCCTTGTTACACTGTGTCACGCTGAATATCCCCGAGAACTACGTTAAGGGTACACGTGTCTGTGGAGTGCTCAGCCACTTGCACGTTAATTTCATGAGCAGGCTGTTCCGTTGATCGGATCAACTGGAACCTTCAACGTCATAAGCGACGGAGTGCCAACAAATGATCACAATTTTGGTTATTATGAACATTGTCACTATCCTCAGCATCTTTGTAATCGTTCTCCTCTTCCTCCCTCTCCACATCATTTTCATTATTATCATGGCTTTTATCATTTTATCATCATTGTCATCTTCATCATCAACTTTGTTGTCATTATTATGGTCTTCACAATTGTCGTTATTATCCATAATGCCTTTTATTCTTTTGGAGTGAATAAAATAAGTACAAGTCGAGCACTGGGGTCAACGTAATCGACTGGCTCCCTCTCCTAAAATTTCAGGCCTTGTACCTAGAGTAGACAGGATTATTATCCATAATGACTTATGTGCTAAATTTCAGAAAAGCTTGCATATTTTCACTGTTCTGCTTACTTAATGTGAAGAAGACATCCCAGATAGTCTCTTTCTTTGCCTGAAAACCCCAGTTTGTCAAAGTTATTATTTAGACAATTATCAAAACAAATGTGTTAATGATTATTGATAGAAATGTAATTACAATATGGGTAGAAATGCTATTTTTCAATGCCATTATCTATGTATGGTTTCTTTTTCAATGATACATTTTCACTGGATAGCTGGCCTCTATAACAACACATAATTATGTATACATGTATGATGTTTACAGTTATTCTGGATATAATTTAATGATAGATTAAGTTGATTTCATCTGTCATTATTGCGTATGTATGTATGTTTTCTGATATTTACTTACATACATATATCTACGCATGCATATTCAGACACATGCTCACATAAAAAATATACATATACAACAGGTTTCTTTGCAGTTATATAATGCAGTCATACATATATTCATAAATGCATATCATATATATATATATATATATATATATATATATATATATATATATATATACACATATATATGAAATCATTCATACATGCATGCATGTATCCAACATAGTGTCCAACAAAGTCACCCTAATTAATCTTTAAATTTTACCAGTCGTCAAGCTGTACAGTTAAGATGTTGACTACAGTCAACATCATAAGTTTGAATCTTACTCCAGCCATAACATTTTGCTCATGGTTCCAGGATGCTTGAAAACAAAATGTGGGTACCACCCCTACTTCATGACAAAATGATTAGCAATCTGGAGTTCACATAGATAAAAATAAAATTTACAAAGTAAAAATAACATGAAAAGAATTGAAGTAAGCAGTAAAATAATCAGCTCCAAGATTCCAGTTTGGTTTATTCCAGATAAGATTTATCAAACTTGCATATCAGCAAGTTTTTACTTTTTAAAAATTTTAGTTCAGAATTGAGTGACAAGAGGGGTCAGAGAGTTAAAGGTAGTCTACTAAATTAGTTATTTTGCACAATTCAAAAAAAAAAAAAATAATAATTCAAGACTAGCTTTGATGGATTTTGGAAGTGCCAGAAATTTGACAAACCATTTTGAGCATATCAGAATACCTCATTACTAACCTGTTGGCACTGAAAGGATGATGAATTAGCCATATAAATGGTAAATAGAGAACTTAGCTTAGTTGCTGGTATATCCGGGTGTGTGCTATTGCCACACACGAACTTCCTAGATTACATCCAAAAGAAGGTCATTCTGCTACTGGCAAAGATTGACTCACCAATACACTATAATCATTGGCTTACAGACATGCTGTTTTACTTCCTTTTTATCTTTAATCACAACTAAAATAGCCTCTATTTCTTCAAATTAGCTGGATATATATCCTTATTATCCTTATCACCCAGATGCACCTGACTTTCCTGTTACTCTTATAGTATTCCATTGCAGATCCTGCACATAACATAGCAAATTTTCCACAAAACTCAAGCAAAATTCACATTAGAATTGTACTTATATGTATGGGACTGTACTGCTGCTGTACATTCATACACCAAAGACTGCATCTAAAAGAGACTGTTGTAATAATTAACAATGATTCCAAGTCAGCAAGCTGGCAGAAACATTAACATGCCAAGTGAAATGCTTAGCAGTATTTCGTCTGTCTTTACATTCTGAGTTCAAATTCTGCCAAGGTCAGCTTTGCCTTTCATCCTTTTGGGGTCGATGAATTAAGTACCAGTTGCATACTGGGGTCAATCTAATTGACTGGCCCCCTCCCCGAAGATTTCAGGACTTGTGCCTAGAGTAGAAAAGAATAATTAACAATGATTCCTGCACCAACATAATTAAACCATTGGCTCTTCTACCACTACTATATTCACACCTGTTCTTCTGAACAAGCTAACACACTCCACCAAGTCAACCTGGCTTCTGCATCTCTTCTCCTGTCATTCTTACTGTGTCTCACCTTCCAGGTTCCATATTAAACCAGTTGCTTCTCCTCTGGTATTCTCTTCTCACCTACATTTTCTCTAACAGACATCAAGCTGCAGACAGGTAAACAGAACATCAGCTGTCTCAATCTCCACAAAACTCAAGTAAAATTTACATTAGAATGGTACTTATATGTATGGGACTGTACTACTGCTGGACATCCATACACCAAAGACTGCATCTAAAAGAGACTGTTGTAATAAGGGCCTACAATGTTTATGGGTACTACCCCTACACCTTCGACTAATACATATGTGTGTATTTTGCTACTGTTATTGTATTCATACCCAGTTTTCACATTATCTTTTACTTTTTTTTTTCTTTGAGTTAGTGGACTGTGGCCATGCATGGGCACTACTTTGAAGGGTTCTGTTGTTAAATCATTCTCAGTACTTTTTCTTTAAGCCTGGTACTTATTCTTTTCTACTCTAGGTACAAGGCCCAAAATTTTGGGGAAGGTGGGGGGCAGTCGATTAGATCAACACCAGTATGCAAGTGGTACTTAATTTATCAACCCTGAAAGGATGAAAGGCAGAGTTGACCTAGGTGGAATTTGAACTCAGAACGTAAAGACAGACAAAATACCGCTAAGCATTTCACCTGACGTGCTAATGTTTCTTATTTCTTTATTGCCCACAAGGGGCTAAACATAGAGAGGACAAACAAGGACAGACAAAGGGATTAAATCGATTACATCGACCCCAGTGCGTAACTGGTACTTAATTTATCGACCGCGAAAGGATGAAAGGCAAAGTCGACCTCGGCAGAATTTGAACTCAGAATGTAAAGACAGACGAAATACCACTAAGTATTTCACCCGGCATGCTAACGTTTCTGCCAGCTCACCACCTTAAGCCTGGTACTTATTCTATCAGTCTTTTTTGCCAAATCACTCAGTTATGGGGACATAAACAAACACATACACAAAGACATACATTCAACCTGGCTCTTCATATCTACACACACACACATGTGCATATGCATGCACACGTGTACACATGCACACATGCAAATCTCACATGCACACATGCCCCCCACACACACATACACACACTCACACACATGCATACACACACACATGCACACACACTCACACACACATGCACACATGCACACATACTCACACACACGTGCACACACGCACACATGCACACACACTCACACACACATGCACACACGCACACATGCACACACACATTCACACACACACACATTCATACACACACACACACACACATTATTACTGCAAAGGATGATATAAAATAATTACTCTTTGCATAACGTTTAGTAATATATAATCACAGAAGTTTGCAATTGCTGTTAAAACAAGTTATAATTACTAATACGTTATTATTGCAACTGTAGATACTGTTGTCAAGGTGTTAATTATGCAGATAAAGATTTGATGTATAATATTACTTTAATTGAAGGATACAAACATGGTTCAGTGATAGACTGTTTTATTAGCAACACTCATCTTGACGTTTTACATTTCAGCAGTCATATTCTACATTTACTACTTGCCAACATTTCTGAAACTATGGTTTTCAACTTGATAGTAGTGAGTGCAGTTTTGTGACACAGCAGTAAATTCTTCTTAGTAAGTTCATTTTGTGATCCAGTTTCAACTCTTTTCTGAAGCTAGCTTAATTGATATCTTAATTATACTTCTAAATGTTCAGTTTAATATATTCTTTGCATTCTGACAGTAAATAAATAAATTCATTCATTCATTAATTAAATTTTTAAAAATTGTTTTTATGCTATAAGGCTTCACTGTAGCTTGTAGCATGTCGATACTAGCATTAGTTAACACAAGCATTTTTATTCTCAAGGTAAGCTCAAATGACACTGTAAGTTTACAATTCTATTCAGTCTGTGATTGGCCAAATAAACAGGCTCCTTCTACTACGTCCTTTTGTTACTTATATAATGTGGTTGTGGCCATGTCTAATTGAGTTCCTTTCATTTCATTTCTCTAAAGACACCCAGCTGGTAGTTTGGTTCTATTGCATTTGCACTGGTATTTCTCACACAAGAACATGTGCTAGCATAATCAACCAAACTCTGTCATCTCTCATGGTTTACTAGAAACACTTCTATCAAGTCTCTTTCTATATACACAAAGTACATCTAATGTCTTCACGCATTCATTCGCATTATAGACATCTCCATAAAACACAACTTACTTCTTTACAAAAAGCTTATACAAGGCATTGACATTGTACGTAATCCACTGCTGTGAATAAAATTTGCTATTGAACAAGTTGAGTTTTGTCCATCTGTCTTTCACCATTGAAGTCTATCCATCTATTTCTGTATACCAACTACCGTTGAGTTTTGTCTATCTGTCTCTGTATACCAATTACTATTGAACGAACACACAGGCACAGTATTGACAAGCTACTACTGCCGACGTCATCACTTCAACCAGACTGTGAACACTCCATTGGGTTATAGCTACACATTAGCTACGAAAATAGTGAACTCACAATACCAGTGACCCATTCACTAAACAGATAACTTTCGCTAAAAGCTAAAGGTAATTCAGATTTTCTTACCCAGAATGTAGTACAATTGACTCCAAATATGAAGCATTCACTGATATGAAATGCAAGTAAAAAAAGAACATAACCTCCTCAGCATCAGTCTCATCACCATTATCGGTTTAATGACCACTTTTCCATATTTCCATGGGTCTGACAGAATTTGATGAGGCAGAGTTTCAATAGTCAGATGTCCTTCCTGTCATCAATCTGCTTCCAAACAAGGTAATATTTCTCTATGGCTAGACATGTTTTCATGGAAGATTGGAAATGAAGGACCCCAATTCTTTGATTGCTTTACAACTATTCACTTGATAACCTCACAAGTGCCAGCGACACAGGAAAAGCATCTCGTACATGGTCTGATCAATAAGTATCCGGACTGTTGCCATAGTAACAAATTTAAAGCATGCAGAGTAGAGCTGTTGGGCACCAGATTGACCTTAAACACTGCTGTGCATGCACACTAAGTCTTAACATTCTAGTTCACTTCTTCAGTTTACTGTAGTGCTTGGAAAGAAAGTGTATAGCATGTGATCATCACATTGACTTTGACAGAGAAAGTTGAGCAGAGAATTTGCATCAAATTTTGCCAAAAGTTTGGCGATACCTACTCAGAGACCTACACAAAGTTTTCAAAAAGCTCTCATCGTTCTCAATACAATCAAGGAGATCTTGTGCAACTGAAACCCAAGTGTCTTTTTGATCAGTTGAAAGCAGATTTGGCACAAAGTTGGCAGACACGCGTCTCATACCCAAATCTTCAGTGATAATGGACTGAACTGAACCATAACTAATCTGCACATCTTCTGATAACTCACAGATGGTGATTTAATGATCTCCCCTCACAGCTGCATGCAATCTGCGATGTTTTTCTCAGTTCTGTTGGTTTTGGGTCTCCCAGAATATTCATCAATATCAACATTTTTTTCGGCCATCTTGGAAATGTCTGAACCACTCATACACTTGTGTGCAGTTGTACATTCTTCTCCATACACTTTCTGCAACTTTGTGTAGGCCTCTGAACAGGTATCACCATGACAACTTTCTCTGTCATGGTCAATGTGATGATTACACGCTACACAGCTTCCTTCCAAGTACTGCTGTAAAGAGCAGAAGTGAGCTAGAATGCTAAAACTTAGTGCACATGCACAGACCATTCAGGTTCAATTTTGCTAAGCGGCTTCAATCTGCTTGCTTTAGTTTCGTTACTATGACAACAGTCCGGACACTTATTGATCAGACCTCATATAAACCATAAATTGGTTGGCATTAGGAAGGGCATCCAGCTGTAGGAATAAACCAAAACTGAGGTTGGAGCTTCATGCAGTCCTGTGGCTTGCCAGATCTTGTAAAATTTTCCCAGCTATGCCAACATAAAAAAACCAACATTAAATGATGATGATAATGATATAATCATAAACACCTATACACATATATATATATATATATATATATATATATATATATATATATATACGGAGATGCACTTGCATAGCAAGTGACCTGATCTGAGATCGTGTGCTGGAACGAAAACAATTGCAGCGTGGAAGGTGTTTATAAGCCATTTAAAATAACACACAAAATCCGTTAGATTCACTTCAACATTTAAATTTAATTTGTCAAAATATTTTCGTCGCTTTGAGACCGCGACCTGTTCACTGACAAAATTCTGTGCTGCATTTTGTCAGTGAACAGGTCGCGGTCTCAAAGCGACGAAAATATTTTGACAAATTAAATTTAAATGTTGAAGAGAATCTAACGGATTTTGTGTGTTATTTTAAATAGCTTATAAACACCTTCCACGCTGCAATTATATATATATATATATATATACAAGGTGCACTGAGTAAACTGTCATCTAAATTACGCATGCACAATATTAAGAGTATAAAATGGCGACAATTTACCCATCGCACCCTCATTATATATATATATGCATATATCATCATCATCATCACTTAACAGCCATTTTCCATGCTGGCATGGGTTAGATGGTTTGACTGGAGATGGCAAGCCAGAGAGCTGCAGCTGGAGACATGTCTGTTACTATTAGAGTCTGATGAGTCATCAAAATATATATATATATATATATATGAATTTGCCAATAAAAATATGACTATCCCTAAATACAACAATATAAGATTTATATATATATATATATATATATATATATATATATATATTCGCCATTATAGATCGCTAACCACTACACACATGTTTTTTTCTCTGCTTGTTTCTCTCCTTGTTTCTTTCTGTATTCCTTTCTGTAGAAGAGCATAGGCCTGAAACATTAAAGACTTTTTCAATTCCCGTGTGTTATACTAATGCATCTGTTTGTTTTCTACACCACCTGTCTTCGTCTTTCGTATTTTTGTGAATTCTCCCTATATATATATATATATATATATACATATATATCATTGCTATTATGTTAAACTGCTGTATGCCCAAATTTAGCCAAATGTGTCTTTTCCAATTTTTATTTTTGCTTGCAATAGCTGATTCTTTTGGTCAAACTATCATATCTTCAACTGCTTCAGATGCCAAGATATCAAAAATTGTCAATAGTTTTGTGATAGAATGGTGAAACTATTGTTTTGTTTTCTGAAAAAACAACATTTTGGACTTACAACACTTTTGCATAATACCAACAAAATATGTATGTATGTATGTATGTATGTATGTATGTATGTATGTATGTATATGTATATATACACACACACACACACACACACACACACACATATATATATATATATATATACACACACACAAATATATGCACATACATATATATTTATATAGATATATATATGCTCATGTATATATAATATATATTCACACACACACATATTTATACAAATATGTGTATACACACACTCATATATATATCATTAACTTAATGATTTGGATATTTTGTCACGTTCTTATAAATGATTAGTTATATATCTCGAATTTTGCTGTAGCTATGGTGGTAGTAGTAGTAGTAGTAGTAGTAGTAGTAGTAGTAGTAGTAGTAGTTACTGCTACCCCCCCCCCCCCCATCATCACCACAGTTGGTATTTCTGTGCAAGAGATAGTGGGAGAGTGGGTCCCATGTTTTGTAACAGGGCGTATGTTTCAGCATCTATGTCTGAAAACTGATATTTCATTCTGAGAGTGGTGTGAGAATTTGAAGAAACAGAACATAACATTGCTGCCACTGCCCTATATAGAATCAGCTGAAATTCTAAACCCTTCAAATTACATGTAAAACAATGTAGTCTGTTGGAACCAAATATGACACTTTTTTTTATCATTATTATTATTATTATTGCAAAAAGAAACTTTACTACAATTTAGCGAGGTGAAAAGGGAACAATGAAGAAGATAAAACAAACTCTAAACTAACTTTAAACTACACTTGATTTGATTTATTTAAGAGTTAATTTTGTTAGATAATTAATCTGTGGGTCCACCCATCTACAAAGTATTCAGAGGGTAAAAAATATGTCAATTTGAAAATATTTCTTTCTCTTAGTTTTCTTCATAACTTTTACTTTTTGTTCCTCAATTTTTTTTTGGGGGGGGGGGGGGTTTGCTCTACTTCCATAAAAATTAATTCCCTTAGAGAGATTGATATAAAGTTTCGAAACTATAAAATAGCTCAATAACTTTGGTAAGTATCTTTCATGCATACATACTCATTATTGGTTCTTGATAACATATTTATACAGTCTCAGAGAGGAGAAGGGAGAGTGATTTTGTGTGTGTGTGTGTGTGTGTGTGTGTGTGATAACTAGTTGATTTGGAAGGGTGTTGTAAGCTTTGCATTATGTCCAGCCATGTAGTTGTAAATAGTTAACCATGTGGTATTACAGTTTGTCTCTATAGGCAGTGAAGTCACTGTAATAATTGAAATAATAATGGTTTCAAATTTTGTCACAGGGCCAGCAAGTTCAGGGGAGGGTGTAAGTTGATTAAATTGATCTCAGTCCTCAACTGGTACTTAATTTGTCAACCCTAAAAGGATGAAAGGTAAAGTCAACCCCAGCAGCGTTTGATCTCAGCACCTAAAGACAGATGAAATGCTGCTTAACATTTTACACAGCATGCTAACAATTCTACTAGCTCACTGCCTTTGTAATAATTGTAATAATAATGAGCATCGTTTTAGTTGTTGCTGTTTAGCTCCTGATCAAAGAGACTTAAATTCTTCCTATATTCAGAGATGTTCCAGTGACTACCCCATCTATTCATTTCTTTCAGGTATAGTATATCTAGTGGAGGCGCAATGGCCTAGTGGTTAGGGCAGTGGACTCACAGTCATAGAATCGCAGTTTCGATTCCCAGACTGGGCGTTGTGAGTGTTTATTGAGTGAAAACACCTAAAGCTCCACGAGGCTCCGGCAGGGGATGGTGGCGAACCCTGCTGTACTCTTTCACCACAACTTTCTCTCACTCTTACTTCCTGTTTCTGTTGTGCTTGTAATTCAAAGGGTCAGCCTTGTCATACTGTGTCACGCTGAATATCCCCGAGAACTACGTTGAGGGTACATGTGTCTGTGGAGTGCTCAGCCACTTGCACGTTAATTTCATGAGCAGGCTGTTCCGTTGATCAGATCAACTGGAACCCTCGACGTCGTAAGCGACGGAGTGCCAACAACAAAAGTATATCTAAGATTATTATTCAATGTGTTCTTCCATTTTTAATATTGTTGGGTGTCCTTTATGTGGGAAATTTGGTTGTCATTACAAGCAGATTAAACTTCATTGGTTAGGAATAATGAATGTGTTATTTGATTGCAGTATTAGAATGAAAGCCTTCAATGGAAATAAAAATCTTTCCACAAATTGGTTTCTTATTCAAGATAATTGGTGTCACCCATATCACAATGTATCAACAAAGTAACTAGAATCCCCAACATAACTTTACATCTTCGAAAGATTATAAATTAAGTTAATCCTTTCACTGAATCTAGAGTGAGATTCATTAGAAAAGTCCTTAATATCATTTTCTTTAATGATATACTAGAGTGAAATTGAGTTCATTACTCCAAATGATTGAAACACTCATTAATTTTATAATCTCCCATTATTTTCTACAGTTGATTTTACATTTTCAGGGTATCAACTTAGAACTAAATTCTGGATAAGAATTCTCTTGATTCCACTCTGTCTTTTCTTTAAAAAGGACACATTGGATAATATAGTCCTAGATATATTATGTCTAAAAGGAATGACAAAATGGTCACAGCTAGAATGTCTTTGAAAATAGGACTTCATGAACAAAACTGATCTGGAGTTAACCCTTTAACATTCACATTACTCTGTCAAATGTATTCCTTATTTATTCGCATTGCTTTGAATTAGTCACACATTATCTCATAGCTTCAAGATTTCGATGATGCGATTGTTATTTTTAAAAAGATATTGTAGGTAGGTTTTAGGGGCTGAATTTGGCCAGTTTTAACATAAAAACAGGCAGAATATTTGGGCTGGATATGACTGGTTTATATTTTAAAGAGTTAAACACACCACATAGTGAATCACAATAGTAGGATATGAACCATAAACCATTTTTGCTATTATACCCATGTCTTAAGTGCTTAGCAATCTGTAATTCTTAAACAATTCAACTATTTCAAAAAAAAAAAACAAAAAAAAATTACAGTTGCTGAAACCAAGTACTTTATTTATTAACTTAGTAAATAACTTTTCATGTTAACACTAAGAGAATAGTATCAGATTTTTATGAAACTTGTAGTGTGTATAATTAAATACCAAACCAATTCGCATTTTTGAATATGCAAACTATTGAAAGCCAATATTTATGAATAAACCAGATTTTAAATTTTCTGAAATTTGTTTAAAATATTATTTTTTTTGAATATTTTTACATAAACTTGTACAATGTAGAAAGTAATGTGAGTCATATTACTTAAAAAAAAAAAATACTGCACACCACAATAGACAAACATTTGAATACAAGTCAATGAATACTTTATATATGTTTATTTTTAATTAGAAATAAACCAATTGGAAACAGATCTCAGTTTTAAGCCTGCTATCCCAGAATAGATAGAGTCAATCTGACATAGTTTCTATCTATCCAATTACGCTTACATCACTTAAGTCATTCCGAGTCTGTAACAGAAAATATTTGCCCAAGATGCTGATTTATGGGATCAGACTTTGAACTCCGTGGTTGCGAAGCAAGTATCTTAACCATAGGCACAGGTATGGCTGTGTAGTAAGAAGTTTGCTTCCCAGCCATATAGCTCTGGGTTCAGTCCCACTGTCTGGCACCTTGAGCAAATATCTTCTATTATAGCCTCAGACTAATCAAAGAAACTGAAACTGAAAGAAGCCTATTATATATAGGAAAGTATTGTAGTTTGCTTGAAGCATTGTGTATTGTTTGTAAAGAATAAAAAGTTTTGAATGGTACAACAATACACTATAATACAAAAAATGGACTATATACCTGTTGTAATTTAGTTATCTATAGTCCGATGATATTTCAGAATACAATTCCTTCTTCAGATATTCTTAGATGGAGTCACTCCTATAATCGGTTATAGCAGTGGCTCCATCTAAGAATATCTGAAGAAGGAATTGTATTCTGAAATATCATCGGACTATGGATAACTAAATTACAACAGGTATATAGTCCATTTTTTATATTATAGTGTATTGTTGTACCATTCAAAGCTTTTTATTCTATTTTATATATATGTGTGTGTGTGTGTGTGTGTGTGTGTGTGTGTGTAGATAGATAGATAGGTAGATAGGTATGTAGGTAGGTAGGTATGTAGGTGTGTGTGCATGTGTGTGTGTGTGTGTGTGTGTGTGCGCGTGTGTATGTGTGTTGCATGTGTGTCTTAGTGCTTGTGTTTGTCTCCCACCACTGCTTGACAACTGGTGTTGGTCTGTTTATGTCACCATAACTCAGCAGTTTGGCAAAAGTGACCAATAGAATAAGTACCAGGCTTTAAAAATAAAAAGAAGTATTGGGGGAGGGGATTGACTCAGTCAACTAAAAGCTCTTCAAAGCAGCGCCCCAGCATGACCACAGTCAAATGACTGAAACAAGTAAAAGATACAATCATGCCTGAATTTATGTTTGTAAGTTTACAGACACAGCAAAGCATGTGATTGTAATCCATACAATATTTAATACTGTCAAGGCAGTGAGCTGGCAGAACTGTTAGAGTGCCGGGTGAAATGCTTAATGGTATTTCATCTGCCATTACATTCTGAGTTCAAATTCCGCCAAGGTCAACTTTGCCTTTCATCCTTTCGGGGTCGATAAATTAAGTACCAATTACGCACTGGGGTCGATGTAGTCGACTTAATCTGTTTGTCTGTCCTTGTTTGTCCCCTCTGTGTGTAGCCCCTTGTGGTCAGTAAAGAAATAAGAAACGTTAGCATGCCAGGTGAAATGCTTAGTGGTATTTCATCTGTCTTTACACTCTGAGTTCAAATTCCGTCAAGGTCAAATTTGCCTTTCATCCTTTTGGGGTCGATAAATTAAGTACCACTTGCATACTGGGGTCGATCTAATCGATTGGTCCCCTCACCCAAAATTTCAGGCCTTGTGCCTAGAGTAGAAAAGAATATTGAATACTGTCTATTTATATTCTGAATTGAAATCTTGCTTTTCATTTCAATGAATTAAACAGTGTGTAAATTCAGTTACCTATAACTCTCTGGGATAAATCTTTATCTAAAGCTTAATTCAAAAATATCAATTAGGAATCAGGAATATCTAAAGAAAGAATTCTATCTTTATTTTCTATTGCAATTTTGGTATTATATACATTGAATATTTCTTCATTTCATTGTAGTTTTTTTGAGCAGTTATCTCTTATTTCATAATTTATCATTACTAAAAGGAGGCGGGTCTATGAATCACATGGAACTCGCTGACTATGTGTGCAGGTTCCATTATCATTTCAATTATCATTTAAAATGATAATTGATAATACGTTTGTATTTAAACCTTATCATCATCTTCATCATCATCATGTTTGAGAGGGAGAGTGGGAAATAGAAGGGTGGAGAATACAGTGAATGGTGAACACAGGTGGGGATAAGGGGTTGTTGGGAAGATGGAATGTGGGGAAGAAGTTTATCAGAAACAAGATGTGTTTGGGGAGGGGGAGGGGGTAGTAGACATAAAGAACTTGCTTTTATGGCCTCAATTTTACTCAGCTAGACAGGTCTTCTCAAGTACAGCAAGTCACTTCAGTTCTTTGTCATTTCCTATGTGAAGCTCAGTATCTGAAGATCATCTCTGAAGTCATCAGATTTTCCTCTTCTTCAGGTTCCTTCCACAGTTAGAGATTGACACTTCTTTATGCAACTGTCTTTATCCATATACATCACATAACCATACAAGTACAATATTCTCTCTTGTACACTACATTTGATGCTTCTTGTACCCAATTTTTCTCTCGAAATATTTACACTTTGTCGTATATGCACACTGACATTGCACATCCAGCAGAGCATGCTGACTTTAGTTCTTTCAAGCCTTCATGTGCCCTTTGCATTCACAGCCCATGCCTCTCGAGCAGGACATAGTGTCTGAAGTAAAACTTGTCCAAAATAGATGGATGGCCAGAATGTGAGGTGAAACTCTACTGGAAAGATTGTATGATCTGAAACGTAGCTGAGAGAAATTGATGATATACACGAGGTAGAAACCAGTCTGGAAGAATAGCTGAGATATCTTACTGTCTGCTACTTCATGCTATAGGCTATCTGTTCATTGTTTCACATGGTTGATAGATTGCATTAGTCAGCATTTAGATAAGTTTTTAGAGAATGACGTTCACCATTCAATGAATGAATGACTGACTGAATAATATATTTATAGAACACAACAGCTGTTTAAAGTCAGAGACAGCAAAGCTAGACAGTAGCACTATGAAGAATGAGGAAATTGTAGCTCAGTCAAAGGCTAGTGACAGCCCAACTCAGCAAACTCTTTATTAATAATGAAAACCTTAACTTCAGCATGCTGGGAACCAAACATTATACAGTTTAGTTTCTATTAAAAAAAAGAAGTAATTGATATTACTTTCAGCAGTATGCTTGCTTCTCCATTACATTTAATGCTTAATGCTATGGTAAGTAAACGATGCAAGCAGAGAAAGGTGTGGCACAGGGAGATGATGAATACTAGTCATTCTGTCACTGGTTAGAATACAGAAGGGAAGAAGGGAAGGAGACGGAGAGGGAGGGAAAAGCCTTATCTGAAATTCTCTTCTTCCAATCATGTGTATTCTATTAATTGATAAATAAGTGTCTAACACCATAAAGATGTATTCTCGATAAGTTCATACTGTGATTCAATTTACATTCCAAATTACTATTTGATTTCATTTATATTACAAATTTTCTCTGTGAAAGCATAACTGTCCCAACAGCTCTTTCTTCTATTCTTACATGTCTGAAACCACATATAATAAACCACGGTTAAATTCTTAATAGATTAAGACCAACTGGTTTTATTAGTAGATAAGCCATAACCTCTATATATTCGACTATTTATTTTTGCGTCAATTTTATAATTAGCTACATCAGTTCCTTTTCTCAGTATAATTAATATGCTTTATAATATGGAATCCACATAAAAGAAAGATTTAAATTAGTTCTGACAGAGCTCTAACTTGGAAGCATCAAGTCTCAAGTTTGCTTTTGTGTCAAGTTTAGTTCTATATCAATAAATTCATGTCTTCTTTCCAGGCAACCTTGAAGGGGGCAACTAGTGGTTGTGTGTGCATGTGCACTTGTCTGTGCATGTGCACTTGTCTGTGCATGCGCGCGTGTGTGCGTATTTGTGTGTTTGTGTTAGTGTGTTTTCATGCTCTCAGATGTATGATGGCTGTCTTATTTGTTAATTTCTGCCTAGCATTTGTCAAATGCCCATGCGATGGAAACCAGCATTCCTTTCAACATCTCTCAGTCTTAACAACAAAACTTTCTCCATCAGAGAGTATTAACTTTGAAGAAGAAAACAATATACATTGCTTTTCAGAAGGGCTGCCTTCATTTGCTATTGGATAGTGATGGGCATGGCTGAATAGGTATGGGGGACAGGGTATTCAGGCTTTATCACAACTATCATCACTATCATGTGAACATCAGTTAACATCCAATTTTCTTTATTTTACTTTAGCTTAATTTACTTTAACTCTCAACATAATCCTGCAAAGTCTCTACTCTGTGTTATGTCACAAGTTAACAACAAGTCTCCAAGTGGTCATTCCCCATACTAGAAATGACAACCAAATCTTCCTCAGTCATGCCCTTCCATCTTAAATAAGGAAAGACATATTAGACTATGTGATCAACTGATATTCTAAAAAACAAAAAAAAGGGAAGGTCAAAGATGGGACATTTTTGATTATAAGGTTGCTCAATTGGGGCTGACCTAAGATTAAACAGCAATATTCAGACATAAATGCATGCATATGGTCACACACACACACACACACACACACACACACACACATTCCTTATGTTATATGCCCTGATAGAATATACAAACTGGTTCTAAAAAGCCATTACATTTATAGAATAAAGTATTGCAAAAAAAAAAATATATATATATATATATATGTGGGAAGACAAGAGTGAAGCATTAGTAAAGAGGCATTTGATGATCTGGTGTCAGGCAACACTTTAATATATTAGTAGCATTTTCTAATTGCCAATGAGTCAAAGAGACGATGCTGCTACAATATGTGTATTTGAAGAGCATTATTGTTGACTCAACTATAACATTGCATCTAGAAGCATTGGAATTTGGGAAACTAGAATAAATGTAATATAAAATGGATGTAATTTGCAGATGAAAGTCAATACTTTCCAGGCTGGATATTTGGGATATGGGACAGAAAAGAAAAATTTAGAAATTTGTGTTAATGTGTTACTCAATAATTTAAAAAAAAAATATTCATGGATATTTTAATATTTTCTTACTGCATGTCTGTGTGTGTGTGTACACATACTTAACCATTTTTACACTGCTTACACCATAGGTAATATATATATATATATATATATATATATATATATATATATATATATATATATATATATATATATATATATATATATATATCATCATCGTGTAACGTCCGCTTTTCATGCTAGCATGGGTTGGACTATTTGACTGAGGACTGGTGAAACCAGATGGCTACACCAGGCTCCAATCTGATTTGGCAGAGTTTCCACAGCTGGATGCCCTTCCTAACGCCAACCACTCCGAGAGTGTAGTGGGTGCTTTACGTGCCACTGGCACGAAGGCCAGTCAGGCGGTACTGGCAACGGCCACGCTCAAAATGGTGTATTTTATGTGCCACCTGCACAGGAGCCAGTCCAGGAGCACTGGCAATGATCTCGCTCGAATATATATATATATGCAAATATATGTGTGTATATATATATCATCATCGTCATATATATATATATATATATACAAACACATACATACATACATACATGGCTGTGTGGTAAGAAGCTTGCTTCTCAATCACATGGTTCAGGGTTCAGTCCTGCTGTGTGGCACCTTGAGCAAGTATCTTCTACTATCGCCTTGGGCCAACCAAATCCTTGTGAGTGGATTTGGTAGATAGAAACTGAAAGAAGCACATCGTATGTGTGTGTGTGTGTCTTTGGACCTGTAATTATCACCCCCCATCACCATATGACAATTGATGTTAGTGTGTTTACATCCCCATAACTTAGCAGTTTGGCAAAAAGGACCACCAGAATAAGTACTAGGCTTTAAAAAAGAATAAGTCCTAGGGGCGATTTCTTTGACTAAAACCCTTCAAGGTGGTGTTCCAGCATGGCCGCAGTCAAATGACTGAAACTAATAAAAGGGTAAAAGAATATATATATATATATATATATATATATATATATATATATATATATATATATATATATATATATATATATATATACAGGGTGTGGTGAATAAACTGTCATCTAAATTACATGAAAATGAAAATAACACTGACATCTCATTTGAACAGATATATTTACCAAAATTAAATTAAAATATCTTGAAATACTAAAGAGTCAATTTATTCAATAAAAGCACCATTGACTTCAACCACAACCCCCAGACGACTTCGGAATCTCCTGCAACTCTTTTCAATGCTCTCCTTGTTTAAGTTGGTGAATGCTACCATATTCCTTGCCTTCAGTTCATCTTTGGTGTTACAGGGAGTTTTGTTGGTCTCTTGCTCAATTGTGTCCCACACATAATAATCAAGGGGGTTAAGGTCTGGAGAGTTAGGTAATCAGATGTTAGTGGTGATGTGGTCGCAGAAATTGTCTGACAGCCATGACTGGGTTCTCCTGCTTGTGTGGCATGGTGCAGAGTCCTGTTGCTAAACATAGGGTCTTCCAGCAGCCACCCTCTTGACCTGGGCAGCACTACCTCCTCCAGGCACTTGATGTAGGCCTCCATGTTGGGTCTGAGGCCATGTGGGAAGATGAATGGAGGCATAATGTCACCATCACTAATGATCTCTTCAAGTACCATGATGTTGACTGGATGTTTGATTTTTATCACTCTCAGTACATGTCCTCAGATTGCACTGTCTTCAGATTGACACTCAAACACTCTGAAATGTTTGTATTGGAGCTTCTGGCATGAATGCCAAGCTGTACAGTATGTGGTTTCCAAATTTCTGGCAGAGTGAATTGCGTCATGATGCTGTTTTTCTTACAGAGTGCCCAACTGACCCTACTATACTGTGTAGTGAACAAAATGGAAAACAAACAATGCGCATGTATGAAAATATAAAATGGCAACAATTTACTAATTGCACCCTGTTTTCTTCTGTTGTATATAGTTGTAAGGCTTTGTGCTGTTATATATGCATAATTCTTTGTCTGTTGTATTGTTAGAAGAATATCTTTTATAACCCCATGAAGTTTTGAAAGACATCATTTGCATATGAATTTACTGCACAAATCTGAAGCATACTCATTTGAGGAGCTGGGAATTGGTGGAACAATGCTAAACACACTTGGATGTAACTTTAATTCTTTAACATTCAGATTACTCTGTCAAATGTAAAGCTTATTTATTCACATCATTTTGAATTAATCATGCATTACCTTGTAGCTTTGATATTTTGATGATGTGATAGTATATTTTTAGAATGACTTTGTAGGATATGTATGAGAAGCTAGATCAGGTCTGTTGAACATAAAATAGGTAGAATATTTGGGCTGAATATGGCTGGTTTAAATACTAAAAGTTTAAAGATGGGTCTTATTGAGTCTGATGAGGAATTTAATAACTGCCTATTTAATGCCAAAACATTTGGAACCTGTTCTGCATCTCAGTTTCACGATTTGTTCATTTTGATATTATCCTCGGGTATCAGATTAAATATTGCTCATTGAATCTTAGCTTGTTAAAATTCTTTCAAAATATAAAGTTGTTTATAGTAAAAGATCACTGACTGCAGCCTCCTAATGATGAACAATTAGGGATGCATGTTATCATTGATATGCAAATCTTTTGCCTTCAAAATAGTAATTCTTTTCAGCAGATCACCTCTGGATGATCGGCATCAGATACACAAGAAATTCTCATCTCAAGACATCTCTAACATTGATCTACTGAGAACTGATGCCAACAAATAAAAAAAAAAAACATTTTGACACCTGAGTTATGCACAAACACATATATACACACACATATGCCTGTGTGCACACGCATACACACTCATGCAATCATAAATATATAATAAACATAGATGAGTGTGCCTGCTTTCACTTTGCTCATTGTTGTTGATGATGATGATTAAAAAATATAAAGGAGGTTAAGAAATAAACAACTGAAACATACAAATGTGTCTACAAATTCATCTTAATTAAGCATTCAGATAATATAAAAGTCAAGAAAATATTTTAATAAAACAAAATTTTTATGTACATGACGCCAGTGATGTCATATAGAACAGCAATCTAAGTTTAAATACTTTCTTTACTGATGGTTTTTGGTGACTCCAAAAAAATGCATTCAGTTTAATGTTTAATGAGCATGCATAAGATTATGTGAATCATCTACTCATACTTCTGCACCTACATGACTGGCTTAAGTATTTTACAAAAACGGTCTACTGTTATTTCAACTTTTCATACTTCAGTTTGCAATGAGAAGGATTCGGTTTATCAACAACAAACAAGCAAAAATAACTTGAAATTGTAGTTCCATCTCTTGGGTTGAAGTATCATAAACGTTGAGGTATAAGAATAAAGCTGTTGATCACACATTTCATGTTCTTTAGCAAAATTATTTACCTTTTTTATGGTAAGATCATTATGTTTCTTGGGGATTTTTAACTAATACTTCTTATCTTAATGAAAACTGGCAGATTTGCTGTCATGATTAATCCTTCATTTCAGAAGAAAATTATGAAAGAGAAACTTACATCAGTTGAAACTACAGAATCAAGAGTTTGATTTTTTATTTTATGTTGAATTCTGATGTCAAGATAGAGCTCCAAGCAGTTTCAAGTTCATATCAAATGAATGTGAAATGATAAATTAGGTTTTTGGCAGCCTGCTGATTCCTTCAAACTTCACAGATCAAGCAAAACTAACAGTACCTATGATGTTATTGATTCTATAAATGAGGGAATTATCAACATATTTGATGGAGAAACTGTCACTTAAAAAAACCATGATTTCCGTGTTAATGAATTTATATTTACAGGTCATTATATAAGATTATACTTTAGAATTATTTAGTAATTATAAGGAATAATTATATTGATATATAATTGTAAACCTAGCAACTTAAAAAATTATATTAATATATAATTGTAAACTTAGCAACTTAAAACTGATGTCTGGAGCAGAAACAAATGTTGCAATTTGCTATTAAAGCCTGGTACCTTCCATCTTTGTGTTATATTATTCTTATATTAATTCTATACAACAGCAGAGTTCCACAAGTTTATCCAGCCTAGGAAAATATTCTGCTGTAGAGTGACATGTGGTAGCCAATAATGGTATTGGAGTTCTCAAATGCACATTACAAGGTTTTTACCTAAATTATACTATATTTATATAAGGGCATTCCTACAGAATAATGCCACACAACAGACTTCCCAAATAAACACATTTTAGTACCGAATGTGAGGAAAGCAACCAACAGAAGAAACCAACTTTCTTTTAAATAATTCAACTATGTATCGACCAATTTCGCGATTACTAGAATGAAATCTAGTTTCCATTCATCAGCATAGTATAGTACAAAATATATATAAATAAACAAAATCCTCACCTTACCAAAACGAACACTCAATGTATCCAACAAAGCAAAGGGAATGATGTTTATCTGTATATATCTCTTCACAAAGAAGCGGGAATCTTTCTGAGTTGCTTTCGTACACATGTGCAAATCGGAATAAAATTCAGCATTGAATATATTCTGGGTATATATTTGATTAATAAATTCAAAAAAGGATAAAAATCTTTTACAAGAATTTTATCAGGAAGCCAGTGTGTAAAAAAATTCATAAGGGAAATTTCTATTCCCAAGAATATAATTATTCCCTTTGCTTTGTTCCTTTTGCTTTGTCGGATACGTAGAGTGTTCGCTTTGGTAAGGTGAGGATTTTGTTTATTTATATATATTTTGTACTATACTATGCTGATGAATGGAAACTAGATTTCATTCTAGTAATTGCGAAATCAGTCGATACATAGTTGAATTATTTAAAAGAAAGTTGGTTTCTTCTGTTGGTTGCTTTCCTCACATTCGGTACTAAAATGTGTTTATTTGGGAAGTCTGTTGTGTGGCATTATTCTGTAGTAATGCCCTTATATAAATATAAATGAATTATTATATTCTTGGGAATAGAAATTTCCCTCATGAATTTTTTTACACACTGGCTTCCTGATAAAATTCTTGTAAAAGATTTTTATCCTTTTTTGAATTTATTAAATTATACTATATATATATATATATACTCACACACACACATACACTCACTCACACACACACATATATATATACATATATATATGTATATATATATATTGTCGTCAGCTTTACCGTCTTGCTAAGTATTGCTTTCTTCGATGAAGAAATACCAGTGGCTTAGTTTTGATTAGTGTAGATCCCAATAGGAAGTGATTAACACACTGTAGCACATGTAAAATGTAACACCCAGGATCAGACAATGAAACTGCAACAGACTGTTGTTGCCAGGCATTGCTTGAGTTGTGCCTTCATAGGTAGTCTGTCTGGCATTGCCTTCTTTCATCAGTTCAGCCATTGGAATCATAGGTTTTCATCTACTTGATTTGCTATTGAGAACTTGGGGGTTTTTTGGGAGGTTTTTTTTAGTTATGCTGCTCTAGATTTGGCTGCATCAGTGGGAGCAAGGTCTCTTTATGCAGATTTTAGTGAGGATAGCTTTGCTAATAAATCAGAGGCTAAGTTCTTTCCCTGGACATGACCAATTACCTTGGAATGTGAAGACCAATATCTGAGGAAAAGCTATATATTGTGCATCATACATCTACACAGCCTTTGAGCATATACATTTATATATAGTTCATAGATGAGATCCAGATGTTCTCTGTATAGAATACACTTGAGTGGGTACAGAAGCGAATGTGGGGATAAGCAAATTAGACAGACGAATATATAAAGTATATTAAATATATGAAATACAAACTATGTATATAAGTATACATATAAAAAGGTCCAACTTACACAGAGTACAAATGATATAGAAAATTAAATGGGTAGAAGAAAGCTATTACAAATCCAACAGGGGGCACGGCAATCCATGATAATGTTTGTAGATTAATTCCATCAGAGAATGTGGCTGTATGGATGCATTTAACATAGGATGAGATGAGCCCCCATCTTCAGGGAAGAGATCTTACATTTGAGATCATAAAGGAAAGAAGTTCAAAGATGGACAGCAACAGCACCAACAACAGCAGCACCTGCAACAACAACAGGTGCACCAACATCATGTGCCCACAGAAAAACATGGGATCCACTGGGAATTCTCTCAAACAGCATCTTGCCAACTATTTCTCCTCCTTCAGAGTCCAGGAAAGGAGATATGTGATATCGCTGGTAATTAAGAGTTGAAGGGATACCATACTCAATCGCATGGAAAATACTCAAGAACTCAGTTATGCATTGCTGAATGCACGAGAACCCTAAAAGACTCTATTGTGCCAGGGAGCATACTGAACTCCAGAATGGAGATTTATGGGCCATGTTTGCATTTTAGAAGATTCTTGCTGGCATTTTGGAATCCACAAGGCAACACTGCAGCCAGAATCCAATAGCCAAGGCCAAAGGGAGACAATCGTTTACCTTCATGGTTCTTTGGTGAGTGCAGCCAAAGCTCGATGACCAATGGCGAAGGGAGATAATAACCTAGTGTTTACTTATATAGAAAGGCATTTCTCCCTCCATATTTTGAGGAGGTCTTAGGCCAGCATTTATATCTTATTAACCTAACCTGGAATCTACACTTTGGAAATAAAGTACCTTTATAAAAAGTACATGTCTGAATTACCTAGAGTGGCTATCTTCACCTAGCTGGGTTGCATTGTCTGCACACATGGCAGGAATGTCAGGTACAAACACCCCTGCATGGAGTCTTGATATTCAGTATTCAATTGATATTGTTTGGGTGTGTGGATTATATCGACCTAACAAGGTGCCTCAATTTAAGTACCTAATTCAACAGTATCTTAATTATACATATATATATAAATATATATATATATATAATAATATTAGGGACAAAATCCAAAATTACAGGTAAAAACTCAATTAAAATCAATTCATAAAAAATTAAAATTAAATTGAGCTTTATAGATTATAATATATATAGAAATATATAGTTTTAGGGAAAAGAACCAAGTTTCAAGAACTCTTCGATGAAAATCCACTATCACATATAGAAAAATTAATAATTAAAAGCACAATAAATGAGTATAATATAAAACAAAGTAAATATCATAAGATATTTGGTTCTTTTCCCTAAAACTATATATATATATATATACATATACACACACACATATATATACACACACACACAGAGGATTGATAAATCAGGACAGTGTGGGACAAATTACTTTGTAGTTACATTCCTTGATATTTTGATTTGTAAGATCTATTTTTGCCTTTCATTTTTGGAAGGTCAATGATCTACCAAGCATGATAATGTGATTGTCTACACCCTAGAAAGTAGTGTCTCAGCTTGGCCACAGTCCAATGACTGAAACCAGTAAATGAATACACACATACATGCTTGCTTGCAAGCATATACACACAAACACACACAGACAGACAGAGACATACACACACACATTTATATATTTAAACCATGTTATTATATGAAAAAAAAAAAGATACCAAAATAGGTTTTATCTCTCCCACAGACTTTGCCCTTTAAACACTGAAGGAGATCTCCCACCCAACAAACTGCTGAAATAACCCAGCTGTACCTGTCAATATATATATATATATATATATATATATATATATCTCACAACTCATACTGTGACCCACCTAACCACACTATTATGATAAAGAATAAGCAGTGAGTGGGGAGGGATGTTGTACTTATTACGTAACACTACTTGTGTTTTGCAGCTCCTTGACTCACTGTTCTGTGTGTTATTTTGTTACACAACTCAGAAGACCACACCTTCCTCCCACACATATTTACTCATATTTGACACTTGAACATTACAGACACACAAACACACAGACACAGACATATGGGTCTGCATGTCTAAGTATATATATATATATATATATATATATAAATGTAAATATACATACATATATTAAAATAGTACGGTAAAAAGTTGGATATTAATTAATATCAATTTAATACTGGAGAACAAGCACATTAAAAGAATCAAGGAGATTCAGAAAAAATATCTCAGATGTACATACATATATATATATATATATATATATATATACAGAGAGAGAGAGAGAGAGAGATACAGTAAATGTGTGTGTGTGTGCATGTGTGTGTGTGTGCATGTGTGTGTGTGTGTGCATGTGTGTATACTCACACACACGCACACGCATATATATTATCAGTTAGTTATCTGCAAGTCAGAAATAGGTATTCAATGAAAAATAGACCAGTTATATTTTAATACATATAAAATGGGTGATCAATATTTCCACGTGTAATATTTTGTGTGAAACCTATGGTAATAACCTGACCAGTCATATGTCTTAACTTATACTGCTCAACAATATAGAAATGTATATATTTTGTTTTTGTAATGTCACCCTCATCACTCATTATTTTTGCTTTGTGGATCCCTCACTCTCATACAGTAACTCTCTATGTTTGGTGTAGCCCTCGTCAGCAGTTCCACAGATTCTGGTCACAAAGGCAGACAGGAATTCATTTTCTGTCTTTAAACTTCCACTCCTCAATTGATTCAATCTTTTTCTGTAACACGCACATCATTACTCACACCCACATGCACTCAAATGCATGTAAAACCAAGCACACACACACACACACACACACACACATTGGTTCAGAAGCACTTGTCTTTCTACCCACTCACTTACCAACAGCATAAATATATATTTACACAGACACACGCACACACACTCATACACAATGAGATTCTAAAACCCTTTGTATCACACACACAATATGTCCAGAAACACACCAACTAAAACTTACACATACAGCCCTAACCCTATCACACACGCACTGATAGTTATAATGCACATATTCACATACTCAACATAACACTACAACACAAAATCCATCTAAACACATCTCATACACATGTATACGGATATGCACATGTATGCACAAATACACATATATAAACATAGGTATATTATCATCATCAACATTGATTAACGTCTGTTTTCCATACTGGCATGGGTTGGGTGGTTTGACTGAGGTCTGGAAAGCCAGCAGTTGCACCAGGCTCCAATCTGATCTGGCAATGTTTCTACAACTGGATGCCCTTCCTAATGCCAACCACTCTGAGAGTGTAGTGAGTGCTTTTTATGTACCACCAGCACAAGGGCCAGTCAGGCAGCCTTGGCATCAATCATGTTTGGATAGTACTTTTTACATGTCACTAACATGGGAGCCAGTTAGGGGGAACTGGCATCGACTGCGTTCACATGATGCATTTTACGTGCCACCAGCATGAGAGCTAGTCAGGTGGACTTAGCATCGATCACATTCGGATAGTGCTTTTTACATGCCTCTGGTATGGGAGCCAGTCAGGGACACTCGCGTTGACCACTTTTGGATGGTGCTTTTTACACACCACTGGAATGGGAGCCAGTCAGGGGGCACTGGCCACAGCTACGAATTTGGTTTTACTTGACTCAACAGGTCTTCTCAAGCATATCATATTGCCCGACACATCAAGAGTACTTTTAAATGAGCTGGGCATGCAACACTGGCATCGGCCATGGCTGTGATCTCACTTTAATTGCAGGGGCTTCTCAACCACAGCATATCTCCAAAGGTCTTGGTCTCCTGTTATTGCTTCTATGAGACCCTATGTTCGAAGGTCATGTCTTCCCATGTCTTCCTGGGTCTACCTCTTCCACAGGTTCCTTCCATAGTTAAGGGTGTGGCACTTCCTCATACAGCTGTCCTCATCCATATGTAACATATGAGCAAACCAGTGCAGTCGTCTCTCTCTTGCACACATTTGATGCTTCTTTCTCTCAGGGCGCTCACACTCTGTCATGTGTGCACACTGACATTACACATCCAGTAGATCATACTAGCTTCATTTCTTTCAAGCCTACACATGTCCTCAGCAGTCATGGCCCATGTTTTACTGCCGTGTAATACGGTAGTTCACACACATGCATCATACAGTCTACCTTTCATCCTGAGCGAGAGGCCCTTAGTTGCCAGCAGAGGTAAGAGCTCCCTGAACTTTGCCCAGGCTATTCTTATTCTAGCCGCTACACTCTCAGAGCATATATATATATGTACATATATATATACATATGAGTGAATGTATATATTTGTTCATTTGTGTGTTCATTTTATGTCCATTTTCTTCAGGCTAGAATGAGTTAAGTGAATACATATTATTGTGGTGTTGTGTTACAACTGGATGCCTTTCGGTCACTGACCGTTACCTATTTTTCAAGTAAAGGAGTTTTCATTCCACTTATCTTTGAAAGTACAGAACTGTGTGTGTGTGTGTGTGTGTGTGTGTGTGTGTGTGTGTGTGTGTGTGTGTGTGTGTGTGTGTGTGTGTGTGTGTGTGTGTGTGTGTGTGTGTGTGTGTGTGTGTGTGTGTGTGTGTGTGTGTGTGTGTGTGTGTGTGTGTGTGTGTGTGTGTGTGTGTGTGTGTGTGTGTGTGTGTGTGTGCACATGTGGGTGTTTAACTCTGCCTATGCTATAGATTCTATTAGTCTTGCTTGAAGAGATATATATTTGGTCAGCATTGGCCAAACATTTTTAGGAGATTTTTTTTTTAAATGATTCTAGAATTTGCTGTTAATTTTTAAAAACTTTTAAACTTTTATGAGGCTGAAGGAATTTATTTTCATGAGATCCAGGTGTTTGCAGGTGAGTTTTTTTGCACAATTATACAATTATATATGTGTGTGTTCATTCACTGATTTGTAAACATTGGCTTCACTGATGGGTGTCATTTGTTTCTAGTTCTCAGGAGAAACATGTCTACACTGTTTATTATTTAACAGACTGGGAGATAGTTATCTTTTATCGAAACAGGTAGGGGTTGGTGTCAGGCAAATTCTGCCCCAAGATACTGTCATCTGACTTATACAAGCACAGGAAAATAGATGTTGACACAACGATTATATTGATGATGATTATGGTATATATATATATATATGTACAAGCTATAGTATATGGTCTTGGGTTTGTTAATGCCTAAAATAAGTATAATTGCATGAATATTTTGATTAAATTGCTTTAAAAATATGCTGGCAATCTTCAGTTGGTCCAGGAACATTGATTCACTCAAAATTATGGCATCAAATTATTTCATAAAAAATGCATAGTTTTTGCTTAGTAGGAAAAAAGAAAGGACCCTCATATCTTTAGGGGAAATGGCCTTGCTTGATATGCAGCAAAAGGAGTAGGTATAAACTTCATATGCTGTGCTCAGTGTAAGTGATGGATACACAAGAGGGATAGCAGAATATCACAGGCAGATTCACAAAAAAATAAAGCTTCATACATGACAAATGCACTGATGCCTTCATGGTTCACTAGAAGTAATCAAAAGCTGTTGTTACCAGAGAGATGTAATTAGAAAGAGAGGTAATTGCTCCAAAAGTATAGTAGTCAGGATAGGAACATGTTGCAAGAAGTTCAGGAAGCTTTTACCACTGCTGGCAACAAAGCTCTTTCCTTTCAGAATGAAGGGCAAATTGTAAGATGCTTATGTTAGAACTATGGTGATAGTGGCAGCGGAGACAAGGACATCATATGCAGAGGATTTAAGAAGACTGAAAAGAAACAAAGCTAGCATGCTCCACTGGATGTGCAATGTAAGTGTGCATGAATGACAAAGTACCAATGTATTGAAAGAAAAACTGTGACTTGTGCTGGTATGGACATGATGCACATAAGGAGAACCACTCACTTCTTTACATACATTGCTATACACAGATGTATTCTGAAATAGGTGCATCTATTTCTCAAACACACATTTCCATGCTTACATATATGCCCACAGCAATGTAAACATTATGTACACTCAAAAGCTTTCATAGATATTAGACATGCAGTAATCCTTTCTTATTCTTGTTTAGCTTCAGGTCAGCCTTCATCAAAGAGATTTCTAATCAAAGCTATTTCAGCCACGACCATCTTGTTTTATTTTCAGATACACTTTACTCTGGGATAAATTGTCCAATGTGTCCTTTTTAAAATAGTAGAATGTAGTTGGAGAGGATTTAGCTGCTAGTTTTAGCACATTGATTGATAATGTAGGGGTTTCTCCTTGGCTTGACTGATCCTTATTCTCTATTTAAAGATGGTAGTGTGCGTGGCTTGAGGGAAATTTGACTGCTTTTTCTAGCAAGTAAAGCTACCATAAAGATGTTTCTTCCTTTCATTTGGGTTAAAATCAGTATGAATGGGAAAAATTTCCTAGCTGTTTACTTATTTTCTTATTCTTAATGAGACATATCATTCAAATTTCATACAGAGAGAGAGAGAGAGAGAGAGAGAGAGAGAGAGAGAGAGAGAGAGAGAGAGAGAGAGAAATGAAAGTAAAAATGCAACCATTGGTTGTCTGAATTCAGAGTGTTGATATCTGTTGTAATGGTAAACCAGAAGAATAATACTTATATTCATAAGGAAGAAATCTTTTATCTTCCATTGCTAGGTTATTTAATAAATTTCAACTGCATTTTACATTACATTATTTCTGTACATCTTGGTAGTGTAAGATTTTGAAATGATATAATCATTAACCCCATGAATAATGGGAAAACACTTATACATCTATTAAGATTTGACTATCAGGTGGTTTTGACTAAGAAAATACGACTGTGATGATTTTATCATAGCTGTAAAAAAAAAATTGTACATCAATTAGAAATTGTAGGGAGAAGGTAGATAACTCTACTGTGTAGTTACTTCCCTTGTTACAGTTGAACTGCAACACTTGTATCGTTTTCTATTATTAAAGTTGCCTCAAGTTCTCGCATTCATCTATTGGCAATCAATAGCCTGATTGCAACTGCATGGGAGAAAATAACGATTGACTGCAAACAATAGCGGAGAGTTATAAAGAAAGGAGTAAATGTCGCAGAATCAAAGTGGATGACACAAAAAAGGAAAAAAGTTTTGAGTAAGATCCACTACACAGAGCTGCCAGTAGTACGATGTTAATACATGTGGACAGTGTTATGCCAGCACCTTTGGTCTACTATCCTACGTAAGAGCAACTCATCGTTGATCAAGTTCCTTCACTACATCCGAGGAAAAACTAAACACTGCTATTTACTCATACTCAGTTACGAGTGACAACCAAGAAGACTAAATTATAGTAAACTATTTAAATATATTTGGAGTGATATCCATATGTTGCTCTTCAGCCTCAGGTTAGTCCTGCCTTGAGTAGACCCACAGTCATAGGCATTCCACTCATGACGATCTTGTCTTTTTAGAAGTTATGTAAGACTATGTAGTCGATAGTCAAACCTCTCATGAGGTATAAGTGATTTCAAGTTACTTATCAATTTAAAAACTATAGCATTTCAGAATCATGTGTAGCTTTCTTGTACTACCAAGATGTACAGAAATAATGCAATAATGTGGTTAAAATTTATCAAAATAACCTGGCAATTAAGACTTTAAGTTTGCTCCACTTTTGTCACAAGTGTAAGCACTTTGTAACCAATGGATGAGTTTTTAATTCTTGTTTCTGATTTTTAAAAAATCTTTTACAGAATTTGAATTAATCTAAATCATTTCCTTATTTCAGGTGTTAGAGAGGTTTGGTTGCTATTTCTAGCAGTTCAAATAGCCATGTAGAGTAGAAGATGAGCTCAGGTTGAGTCTACTAAGGGAGGTAACAAACCAACGACTAAAGAAAACCATTGCGCATACCGTTATCATGAAATTATTCTCCATATTCCATGCCTAATGGAAGACAGTTTACTCTTACATGAAGTGGTTTATCATATTATATACATGTTTTACACTACTGTCTTGTCCATTTTATGAGGTATTCTTTAACCTTGAATGGGAAAACTTTTGCTTAAAAGTATTCCAATCATGACCACCCTGACATTCTAGTGGTATCTACGACTACATTATCCAGAATATATTTCATTGAAGATGAGAAAAGTGTGATTTTGAGGAAGATTTCGTTGCTATGTCCAGTTGGTCTACTGGCTATATTGTAAATCCCCTTTAGATTCTGCTGGTGATGATACTAGAAATGGGTAACTGGGAATTGCAGTGAGTGGCAGTTATTGCTGTTCCCTACATTTACCTTCATTTGTGATCTGTATCCCTGTGCATTGAATAAGTGGGGTCTTTTTTTTTTTTTTTGTTACTTTGTTGTATCTTCTGCGTTCAAATCCCACTGACTTTGACTTTCTTTTTATCCTTCTGGAGTTGATAAGATAAAGTGACAAGTAATGGGGGATGATGTAATGATTATATATATATATCTTCATCTGTTGTAGCATCATACCTAAATTAGAAATGATTATTGGTTGACAGCAAGCAAATGTTATCTTGATAGAATGCTTATCTTTTATTGCTGACAATTAAAAATTGGTGCAGATAAAAACACATAAGGGCAGATATCAAGATCAAAAACAGCACTGCTATGTTAAGTAGTTATTACAATGGCTGTGTAGAATTTCACAGCCTTTCAGAACTCAGGAGGTGGTGCATTAAGGCAAGAATAGACTATTTTGAATGTAATCATAAAATATTTTAAACTATATACAACATATAAAGTTTTGTCAGTCCCAAAACTGATTTAAATGATAGATTTTAACATAAAATAAAAAACAAAAAGCCAAGTTATTTGTGCAATATATTTTAATTTCTCATATATATATATATATTTCATCTTTTAAATGTTTGTTTAATTTCATCATTTAAACAATTTCTGAAATTCATTATTTCACAGATCAATTTCATCTTTTCCAATGAAAAAAATTCAGTAAAGAATTGATATTTTATGATAAACCAGACAGAGAGGATTAGGATATTGTTAATGTGTCAACACAAACTAATAAATAATTGAATAATTGGCCTAGTTTGATTTTTTTTTTCTTTTACTGAACTACCAGATAAAGTTTCTTTCCCTTAACATTGATGTATGATGCCTCAGGCATAGATATTTAACTTTAACAACCATCTAACTGTAGATAGGCACCGTAGAGAATTGAAATGAATTTCTACTATAAGTGGGAATGGTCATATCCTCTCCACATGAAAAAATACCTGAAATAGATTAAGTAGAAAAGGTGGCTTTCAACCACTTAAAGCTGTGATGACTAGAGTAAGCTCCAACAAACTAGGACACACAGGAGTCACAATGCATGACAAGAAACACTTCAAACAAAAACAAGTTATGTTTCAGGATTGTCATAAATAAAACAAAGAATGACAAGAATATACTTCTTGAAAGAAATATATCAATAGAAAAGAAGGACTGAAAATATGAGTGTTCATCAGGTGACATTACTGGTATTTTCCCAAAACCTGCAGATAATTAAAATTTAGTTTATTAATTTGTGATGCCTTTATAAGAATATCAACACGCAGATATAAGAGCTAGGTATACATACAAAAATTCCATAGAGAGATTGAAAAATAAAGGAAAACATATTGGCTGCATTTCTGATGACATTGTTGTTATATACATGTTCAGGGATTTGAAAGGATGATTTATTAGCTGTGCTATTGATAAAATTACTTGATTTTATTTTACATAGAGAAAAAAACCTCAAATGCATTGAAGAAGTGAAACAGATACTTTGTAATGTTTAAGCCCTTAAGGAGATTAGTGATCTGTGTTAAGTGAACCATTTACAATGGAGAATGAAATTTGGATGTGAGACTGACTTGAAGAGATTGTGTTATATAGTGCTTGCCCAGAACTATAAACATTTATTTCTCACAACTAGCAGAGATTTATAAAGAAGCGGAAATAGGATGATGAAATGTCCATACCTTTGCCAAAGGTAACAGAGGCATGAAGTAAAATGGTTTCAACTAGGAACCATAACTATATTGCAGATGTTTGCAATGCATGTTATATTGTAATCAGACTGATGGAAGTGAAAATGAAAGTTTTTGTGTGGGTGATTTCCTTTTCTATACATGTAGTGTAGGTTTGGAAGCATCATCTGCAAGAGTGCTACTTACAGAGCCATCTTGTTGGAAGTAAGATTCAATAAAGTTCTCTTCATGACAAGGGACAGCAGAAATGAGTTTACAGGCTCTGCAACATGTGGAGCATCATTTGTGGTCAATTTGATCATATTGCAGGTGTTACACTGGTGACCCCACCCCCTCCTCAAGCACTGCAATTTATGTTCTTTACATGAACAGCAGTGAATGAACCATTTAGAGGTTTGGGGACTTTGCTTGTATAAAAGATGTAGAAGGAGCATTCTGTTTAAAAGGAAAAAATTTTAACATATTTTTCAATTTCAAATTTAACTCCTATTTCCTTTCTTCAGTGCAATTGGAAAAGCATTCTATATTTTAGGAATTAGAATTTGCCATGAAATTAAGAATAAATTGAAATTGCTTTTAGAGGAAAACTATAATCATTTTATTATATACTGAGGTAGCAAAGATATATGTGTGAAACAAAAATTCCTCTTTGAACTATATATATCATTTTTACTGATAACTGATATAACAAGTTAAAATTTCAGTCGTATTTCTGAAAGGAATCATAGCAACATTTTCATGGATTTTTAAAATTTTCAAATTTCAACACCAAAATTACTGAACTTTTTTATTGGGCACAAGGCTAATTTTTCTTGATGTGAGATATATTCTACCGAATAAACCATGAAGTAATAAACAACAATGTCAGTTCAGCACAAATTAAACTTGGGAGTGTAATATGATAAATACTAAATAATGCAACAAGTCCAGTGCCCTACATCACTACCAACACACCAATGTCTACATGAAAAATATTGAACATTGCTCAGACAGTTTTAGTTTTGCAGTTTTTCAAGAGGAAACAAAAAAAAAAAAAAAACTTCCAACTTGCTATGCTTGCAGAGTTGAACAAAATAATTGATGGATTAAAATATTTTTATTAATTTTTTTTTAGGATGTTGTGATTAATGACAGTCTTAAATGATATGTACTTCAGATTTTTTTATGTGCCACAATATATTCATATAGTGTACAGCACATTATGCTGTAATCCCACATTATGCTGTAATCCCACATTATGCTGTAATCCCACATTATGCTGTAATCCCACATTATGCTACAATCCCACATTATGCTACAAACACATAAATGTCATTTGCTAAATATGTGTGTGTGTGTGTAGGTTTATAGTGTAAATGAAATACAACTCTTCATCTATGAATGTTTGGTTAAACAGTAGTGGGGAGAGCCTGTTTATCTATGAAATAATGACAATGTTTATGTATACCAATACCCTGGTACTTAAAGAGAAAAGAAAAGTTGACTATGTTATTAATATTTTGCTATACTCAGTATTCCTTGGTAATCTGTATGTTCAATTGAAATGGTTAATGGCTAAATATTTATCAATTATAAGTTAGAGAGAGGGAGAAGAGACAGAGAGAGGAAAAAAGGGAAAGAAGGCAAAGAACAGATAGAAATAGAAGTTGTACGAATTTAAGCACTTGTGAATAAAATCGAGGGTATGTAGCATTCCATTAATTGATAAGTTGAAAAACATGTAGTAAATGCAAAAAAGTACAGAAAACAGACATAGGTCAGGAAGTCCACATCAGATATCGGCCTCACTAAATATTTATCAATTATAAGTTATCATGTAGACAGCTAAAATAATAATACTGAGCTATTTTATCCATAGGGTTTTCTTCTCATAACCAATAATACAGGTGAAGCTAAATCCAGTATTTATATACTCTTTTACTTGTTTCAAGTCATTTGACTGTGGCCATGCTGGAGCACCGCCTTTTAGTCGAACTAATCGACCCCAGGACTTATTCTTTGAAAGCCTAGTACTTATTCTATCGGTCTCTTTAGCCAAACCGCTAAGTTACGGGGACGTAAACACACCAGCATCGGTTGTCAAGCGATGTTGGGGGGGACAAACACAGACACACAAACATATACACCCACACACACATATATATATATATATATATATACATATATATGACAGGCTTCTTTGAGTTTTCGTCTACCAAATCCACTCACAAGGCTTTGGTTGGCCCGAGGCTATAGTAGAAGACACTTGCCCAAGGTACCACACAGTGGGACTGAACCCGGAACCATATAGTTGGTAAGCAGGCTACTTACCACACAGCCACTCCTACGCCTATATGTAATTTTGTGCATCAAATCTGCAATATAAACAAACAAGCTGAACTTCATCAAAATAATAAACCCACCTGGTCAGCCAATGGCTCTTACAAAGTATCTGTACACAAAGTTTTTTGACTTAACTGCACCTTTTTGTACAGTGCCAATAAACACATTCCACAAAACACCATGAGGCAATGAGATGAAATGTATCACTGAAGGTAGACTTCATTGATCCTATACTAGCCAAAAATATAAATAAAGGACTTGGATGTCCCTTTAGCTACACACCTTGTAGTGTTATCAATGTATTTAACAAAGACAGTACATTATGTTTAAAAAATTGAAATAAATCATCTGCAGCTCTTTCTAAAAACATATTTAACATTAAAAATTGCTAGGCATAGCTAAATACAGTATTGCTGTGAATTGAGATATTACTTAGTGTATAAAAGAATCCTTTCAGTCATGAATAACCATGGGATTGCACCTGGAAAGTTCCCCTCCAAGGTACAAGTCCAGGCAAGGTTGTTCATGTAAAACCAGCAGTCACCCATGCATACCAGCCTCTCCTCTTTACGCCACTAATGTTATCCAAGGGAAAGGCCAATACAACTTGGCACCAGTGACATTGCAACTCATTTCTACAACTGAATGAACTGGAGGAACATGAAATAAAGTGTCTTGCTCAAGAACACAACACACAGCCTGGTCTGGGAATTGAACTCACTACCTCATGATTAAGAGGCTGATGCTCTAACCACTGAGCCATGCGCCTTCACTTAATTTATATGTACAACTAGCAGAAATACCCGGCGTTGCCCGGGTTAAAGAGAATAATGAAATCTAAAAACGCCGTCTAGACTACGCATCATCTTTATATATAGAGATGTATATACACACACGCACCCAAACACACGTATGTATATGTATATCAATATAAATATATGAAAGTCAATGAAGTTTCATAAAAGAACGTGATCATGTACATACTTTCTTGTTGTTGTGATTATAACACCTCATTGTAAACTATGTTCCTTGTTTTCCCTTGTGGAGCATATACAAATAGGTTTTTTGTTGCTGCCCACTCTTGAGCAGCCAACATACAGTTGTCCATGTGAGAAGCAGGGCTCTTCCAAGAGAAGACCAGCTACAGACAGTGTTTGACCCTGATATTTGTTTATGGACATGGCAAAAGTCACACGAAGGGGGAATTGTAGTCTTCTGAATGTAAAAGGAATGTCTGCTCCTGATGGAGTAAGAGGAATTCTTGGAATAAAGACGTCATCCCCTTTTGCACATCCAGAAAGAATGGTAGCCTCGATAACGTGTGACATCATTTTCTAAATAATGCTCATCTGTTATGTTCGGGTTAAAATTTCATCAACATCAAAAATATATGAATTTTCATGGGAGTTATGGCCGTTATGCAAAGAATATAATTTCCAAATTTCATAAAGATCCATTCAGTACTTTTGACGTAGTTTTGGATAAGAAAACAAATGACTAATGTGTGTTTTTGTGTGCATGTGTATGTGTGTGTGATGGGTGTATATATGTATAGATATCTGTATGCATGTACATATGTATATATGTGTACATATTACATGTACATCTATATATATATATATATATACATCTACACATATGTATACATATACATGTATGTATAGATCTATATATATATACATATACGTGTACATCTATATGTATACATATACATCTCTCTCTCTCTCTCTCTCTCTCTCTTTCTCTCTCTCTCTTTCTTTCTCTCTCTCTCTTTCTCTCTCTCTCTCTCTCTCTCTCTCAATGTATCTGTCATTACAGTATCGAAATGGTGTACATATTCATGTATATGTATACATATACATCTCTCTCTCTCTTTCTGTCTCTCTCTTTCTCTCTTTCTCTCTCTGTGAAAGTATCTGTCACTACAGTATCGAAATGTGATTGTTTCAGTTAGTGGAATAGTTTCATTTTTAAAGTGAAAGTATTTGACATGAGTGTTTTTGTTTCACTTTTGACACGTAATACTTAAATAGTGGAGGAGATATTATGTTGCCGTGTGCTCGAACTCTGCAAGAAGTTAATAATTTTTTTTGACTAAAACACAACTGGAACCCTAAGTAAGGCATGTGTAAAATTTGAATGAAATTGGTTGCGTAGTTCTCGAGTTTTAGGGATTCACACAGACAGACAGACAGACATTCTCATTTTCATATATATAGATTTATTAAAATCTGTTTCTCAGACACACTGACAAAATAAAATATTGAGAGAAAAAAGTTGGTTTGAATTTTCAATTAATTTTTTTATCTTAAGATTTTTTTGACACTTTATCAATAGAAGCATTCAGATTATTGTGAAAAGTAATGCTTATTTATTTTGAATTATTCATGGCTTATCTTGTAGCTTTCAGATTTCAATGATGTAACTTTATGTTTAGAATGACAATGTTGGGAAGGTGTGAGAGGCTGGACCTGGCCAGTTTGATCATAAAACAGGAAGAATATTTGGGCTGGATATGGCCAGTTTAAATGCTAAGGACATTAAGACACTTGCAGCATTACCACAAAATAGTGCAAGACTGAGATGCAGGAGCAGCCATGCACCCTCAAAAGCCTCGCCTGGCACAGATGAGGCAAGATGCAAAGAGGCTTAAAAAAATTCAAGTGTTTACAAAAGTTAAAAACTGAATAGGAAGCTGCAAACTAAATATCAATTGATGCACTGGTCCCCAACACCTCTATAGACACAATTATGCTGAAAGATAATTGAAGGGAGGGTCACATGGCTTAAATTCTAGACTATAAAAAGACATTCTAGAAAACCACTAAAAAGCAACAACATTTTATAAAATAACATATCTGATGAAGAATCATTGGCATATCATTACTAACCAAAGTCTTAAACCCAACCAAATGAAATTCTAGGTGCGGGCATGGGTGTGGAAAGAAGTTTGCTTCCCAACCACACAGTTCTGGGTTCAGTCCCATTGTGAGACACCTTGGGTAAGTGTCTTCAACTATAGTCTCAAGCCAACCAAAGCCTTGTGAGTGGATTTGGTAGACAGAAACTGAAAAAAGCCTGTCGCGTATTTGTGTGTGTGTAAGTGAGTGTGACAATGTATGTTTGCATCGCCTTGATTTGACAACACATGATAGTTGTAAAATAATTGTCACTGCCATACAAGCAGCGTCATTCGTTTCCAATGTTCTATGAGAACATGTGGTAAATATTATCCTGTTTGGAAACAGGTGAGGTTTGGCTACAGAAAGGACGTATGGCAATAGAAAATTTGCCTCATTAACTCCACCTGACACATACAAGCATGGAAAAAAATGGATGTTAAAAGGATGATAGATAGATAGATGGATGGATGGATGCTGATAGTAACTTCTAAGTTTCACCATGGAACACCTTCATCCAAGTCTGATGAAGCCAGTACTTCAAAATCATTCAATCTTTCTCTTATAAAGATAAGTTTTATATTCTAACGTATTGTGTGACCTTTGCTTGACTTATTATATGTATGATCATACATAAAAAAAAAACACACACACACACACATAAGCATTCAGAACTATGTATGCCAGTAAATGCTTGAGTGAATGCATACATAGTGCTAAAAGGAGATCTAACACTCTCGAATGACTTCTGATGCATATTCACATGCTGAGACAGCACTCAATCAGTGTTTTTATCCTTCATGTATTTGAATACCAACAGTTGTTCACACCAATCTTTATCTGTCCCTGAAAGAAACTCATATCTCAAACAAACATGTACAGACGTTTACACAAACACATACACTTTCTAATGAGTATCAATCATTACAATGGTTATTCACTCCATCATAGAGTTCTAGAATGAACTAGAATGCATTTAATGAGGCTATTTGATCTGCTAGAACCAGCAGTCTAATGTTCTTCAAATCATGCCCAATCTTTTTTCAACAAAGATTACATTGAACAAAATAGTCTATGATATACAAAAAAAAAAAAAAAGACAGGATGATCATTGCTGGCCTGTTTGTTCAACCAGAGCTGGCCTGGAGACTAAACAACAATATATCATTACAGATATATACAATCATCAAATACTGTCATGTTTCTATAACATTTAGACACCCTATACACACACACACACACACACCACAAAGTGTTCCCAGTAGTCATATG
>NC_142929.1:101369950-101394950 GCF_046866305.1 Octopus bimaculoides
CATATTTATGTATCAATCTTATGCATATATGCATCCATATATCACATTCATATCGATATTTCTCTCAACACTTGGTGAGCCAGTCTGTTTTCTTCTCTAATTTCATTCCTTTTTTGAATTGAGAGTCTTTCCCATCTTCGTCTTTCATACTCTCAATTTCTTGCTCTCTCGACACTCATTTCATTTCTTTTTATGGTGTTTTCTTGCAAAGGTATTTTCCTTGTATCTTTATTTATTACACTTATATTATTGTTGTTTAAATTATTAGTTGCATTATGCAAATTTTGGTTGATAATGATGAAAGGGTTATCATTATTATGTGTTGAACGAGACCTTTGGAAATATGCTGTGCGTGAGAAGACCTGGCAAGCCAAGTGAGACCTAAATCCAAGGCCTCTGCCAGGGGTGTAGCCAGCCCACTTATGCGTACCTTTCCTTCATTGGACACTAAACTCCGCTTGCGAAGACCTGTTGAGGCAAGTGAAATCGAAATCGTGATGGCACCTGTGCCCAGCGTCGCCTTTCTGGCACTTGTGCTCGTGGCATGTGTAAAGACTTTCGAGCGAGATCGTTGCCAGTGCCCCTGGACTGGTTCTTGTGCGAGTGGCACATAAAATACACCATTTTGAGCGTGGCCATTGCCAGTACCGCCTGACTGGCTTTCATGCTGGTGGCACCCACTACACTCTCGGAGTGGTTGGCGTTAGGAAGGGCATCCAGCTGTAGAAACTCTGCCAAATCAGATTGGGGCCTAGTGTAGCCATCTGGTTTCACCAGTCCTCAGTCAAATCGTCCAACCCATGCTAGCATGGAAAGCAGACGTTAAACGATGATTGATTATGATGATGATGATGTATTAATAGTGATAACGTAATTTTCTGAAATGACACTATTGTTAAATGAATTTGTATCGTTTGATTCTATGGCAATCATTATATATAGCATTTAAGTTATTATCATGATTGATAACATGATTTTCTGCTATTTCTGGTACATCCAGCTGAAACTTCAGATGGATTCTTTGCGAAGGAAATGGTAACTGGATGGCCTAACAAAGAATTTAGAAATGTACTTCGCTTTAATGTTGACTTTAGATACCTTATTTGAGAAGAGTTTGGAGATTAATAGTTATCAAGCAAAAGTGAGATGATTCTAAAACATTGGCATAGCTTTAAAAAGTTATTGTCTTCACACAATTTGTAAAATAATACTTTGGTTATTTCTGATTAATCTCGCTTTTAAACGATGTTTGTCAAATACATGTGTGTGCTGTGTATGCACACCTGTGAGTATGTGAGAAAGAAAGGGAAACACACATATGTACATATACACATATGTATATAGAAATATATATATCTCCATATACATGCACACACACACATATATATATATATACACAAACATACATAAAAGTATAATAGATATATATATACACGTATATATATATATACACATATACAGACAACTATCATCTGCTCACAATTCATAAAATAATACTACGGTTATTTTTGGTTAATCTCGCTTTCAAATGTTGTTTGTCAAATACGTGTGTGTGTATGTGTGTGTGTGTGTGTGTATGTGAGTGTATACAAGAGAGAAAGGTTATCACATACACATGTATATAGAAATATATATATACATACACACATATATAAATATATACAAACATACATAAATGTATAATAGATATATATATATATATATATACACACATCTATATATATATATATATATATATATATATATATAGATAGATAGATAGATAGATAGATAGATAGATAGATGGATACAGATACATACATCTATATAAATATATATATATATATAGATAGATAGATAGATAGACACAGATACATATAGATATCCTTCTTCACCCTACATAAACACACACACACATATACATACACATGCACACACTTCCCCTCCCTCCCGCCCTCCCTTCTCGGCCTTTAGTCCAGTTACCATGATAACATATGTAAAAAGTTTACCTGTCGGGAAAGTTTATTGGAACACTAACATCTTTGTATAGCTAATTGGAGGAGGAGGAGGAAGAGGAGGAGGAGGGTGTAATGACTATAGCAGACTGAGAGGACATAAAGAAACAAACACCAGTTGCAAAGTGGTGAGAAACAAACATAAATACAAAGATGTACATACACACATATAAATATATTTATATATGTGTGTATGTACATCTTGGTATTCATGTTTGTTTCTCACGACTTGGCAACTGGTGTTTGTTTCTTTATGTCACCATAACTTAACAGTTCAGCAAAAAGGCTGACACAATAAGTTATAGATTAAGCACAGGGATTGATTTGATCAACTAAACCCTTCAAGGCAGTGCTCCAGTATGGCTGCCATTCAATAACTAAAGCAAATAAAAGTATGATGTGAATGAATTAATGTAAATATGGAGAAGAATATAAATTGTCCTTAAATTTTATAGAGTTACCCTCCTTGCACCATTGGAGAAAATTGTATACTTTTTTCACTTTCCTACTTTCACATAACCTTTTTCTGGTAATAGCTACCTTCATCACAGTTTCAGTTCCTGAACCCAAAAAATTTACTCTTGCAACCAATCAAATTCGTCAATGAAAATTCTGGCCACAAAGATCCGATTAAAAGCTATTAGGGATCATAGAAGATGTAAACTTTCCATTTAAAATTAAAGAATGATTTTTAGGGTTATAATATGTACTCTAGTTCTTCTTCTATCAAGTACTTTTACCTTTTGTTTGTACATCAAAGTGTGTGTGTGTATACATACATATGCACATGTGTGTGTTTGTGTGGATATATATATATATATATATATATATATACACACACACATACATATATACATATGTATATGCGTTATATTTATATATATATATATATACACACATATGTATACGTTATACATATATACATATGTATATACATTATATATATACAAATGTATATACATTATATATATATATGCACACACATGTATGTGTATATATATATATATATATATATATAGCATTAAGAATTACTTCTGTCCATTATGAACTCAGGATAAAAGGTTGAAATAAATCTACAATATAACTATGTGTACATGATTAACTACGTCAACTAAGTAATTGTTTGTTTTCAAAAGTACTAGTAGTTTTCTGCCTCTATTTATTTTGGGTTAAATTCTCATTTAATGTGTGCATGTCCTTTAAAATATATTCCTACAGCATAACATTTTATATTAAATTAGATTACAGATAAATAATCTTGCATCCTGAGTAAATTTTAAATTTGTCAACAAAGTCACAGTTCAGATTTAACAAGCAATGTCAGATGTTATACATTATTTAGCTAAGCAATGTTTATGTCAACATTTTTCTTGTGTCTGCAACAACGGGATCTACAGCTTAAGGTAGGAGATACGTAGCCAGGGAGAAATGGAATGTACTGAAATATCTTAGACTTCTTATTGGTTGTATTAATAAATGGTAGTCCATATGAATCAGCCTTTTCTTCATTTGATTCATCTACAGTTATTTCTTGCCATGCAATGAAGCCTCTTTCTTCCAGTGTGCCTGAAAATATTTAATGTTTAATACCTTAATAGAACATTTTATAAATAACAAATATCATTACAAAACAGAATGAGTTAACAAAAATATAGAATTTGTACTGCCACGTAAAGGAGATTGTAAAGTATGACAGTCTATGCCACTGAGTAAATGGTAGTCAGTGGTAAACTGGGTCTCAGGCTCAGATTCATTACTCAATTTAACCATTTGGCTTACTCAACTATTTCCTATAGAATGCAAAACCAGTGTTACAGCAGCTTTCTGTTTTGCCACTGATTGAGGCCAATGGAAGTTGTTAGATAGTTCTGATTACAAACGTCAACAACTGACTTTGTCTTACTAATGTATAGAAGAAATAAATATAAAATATAAATTTTAAAAATATTCACAAAAGATATTGGTTTCAAATTTTGGTACAAGACCAGCAAGCACGGGGAATGTTAATTACATTGACTCCAGTACTCAGCTAGTACTTATTTTATTGACTCTGAAAAGATGAAAGGCAAAGTTAGCCTCAGCAGAATTCTTAACTCAGAACATAAAGACAGACAAAAAGCTGTTAAGCATTTTGCCTGGCATCTTGTATTCAAAAAAGATATTCCCAATTTGTTGGGTATTTGCGTGTTAACAACACAAAGGGAGAAAATTTCCCTACTAGCTAAAAGCATTTACCATCAAAGACTAATAGTTTTTACAAGCAAAGGGAAAAAATAAATTTAATGGCACAAACTCTTGAAAATAAAGATAATTATACAAATTGATACTATCAGGCAGAAACTAGAAATATTGGTACAAACTAATGTAAAAAAAAAATAAATGCGCCCTTTTAAAGCCTAGCCAGACTCATGGTCCCGGTTTCCCAGTTTCTATGGCGTATGTGTTCCCCAGCTGGACGGGACGCCAGTCCATCGTAGCGTTACTCATTTTTGCCAGCTGAGTGGACTGGAGCAACGTGAAATGAAGTGTTTTGCTCAAGAACACGTGTCGCCTAGCCCAGGAATCGAAACCACAATCTTATGATCATGATGCTAACACCCTAACCACTAAGCCACATGCGTCCACACAAACTGATGTTAATAAACAGAAAATAGTAAAACTGAAAGTGTGGGAAATAATGTAAGGGTACTTTGAAAATTTCTATTACGATAGGTTTGGGTATGTGGGTATTTTGAAGACACCTTAAGGAATGATGACTGTGCCCTGCATAGTTATGGGTTGTCCTTTGGCAAGGTAAAGCACCTGTTCAGCTGCCCTGCTAGAGATACAGCAAAGCCATGAGACTGCAGCATGACAGATTGTGAAGAGGTAGTTGAAGAGCTCAACTGAGCCAACAGTGCTTCTTACATTGATGTTGAGCAGAGGAATCCTAGAAGATCAATGGTCAGGATAACTAAACTCTATCAAGAGAGTAACTGCAACATATGTGTAAGGGTGGCACCTATGGTTGTGTAACTAACTAATGAAAGGTTCACTGTGACTCAAGTTCCCAATTCAAATTCATAATAATGGAATTGGATGGCAACATAGAGTCATGGAATTCGCAAAAGCAGCAAATATAAAAAAGAAAATAATAGGCTTATCCTACCAATATAAATATAATGTATTAATATAGTATAAAGTTACAAAAATGTCTCAAAAGTGTAGTGACACAGATATATCTCTGTTAACCCTTTAAGCATTTTAACCAGCCGCATCCAACCTAAATACACTGCCAGTTTTATGTTCAAACTGGCCAGATCAATCTCTCACACCTATAAAAATAAACAATCACATCATCAAAATTTCAAAGATATGAGAAAAGACATCCGAGCGAGATCGTTGCCAGTGCCGCTGGACTGGCTCCTGTGCGGGTGGCACGTAAAATACACCATTTTGAGCGTGGCTGTTGCCAGTACCGCCTGACTGGCCTTCGTGCCGGTGGCACGTAAAAGCACCCACTACACTCTCGGAGTGGTTGGCGTTAGGAAGGGCATCCAGCTGTAGAAACTCTGCCAAATCAGATTGGAGCCTGGTGTAGACATCTGGTTTCACCAGTCCTCAGTCAAATCGTCCAACCCATGCTAGCATGGAAAGCAGACGTTAAACAATGATGATGATGATGAGATAATGCATGATAAATTAAAATTAATATGAATAAATAAGCTTTACATTTTTGACAGAATAATCCTGAATACCAAAGTGTTAAGGCATTAACTTTAATAAGTGTTTATTGACATTTAGCAGTTCAGAGAATAACAGCTGTGAGGAAACTAAATATGGTGGAGCAGCCAATCAGAAAGGTCAAAGTTCATAGACAAGGAATGAACAAGAACATCAAGATTAAGAATCCACTATTATTATATATTCTTGAAAGATTTATTAAGGTAAAAGTACCCTTTCTATTAGTAACACTGTTCCTACTCACCCTTATATAATGTGGGGTAGCTATCTATCATCACTATAGAAAGGCACCTGGACTTGTCCCTTTATACTTTTAGCCTATCAACACCTGGTTTAAAACTACATCCCACTTTTCAAATACCCATCCCCCATCCATAACTGAGTGGGCTTTCCTGTTCTTTTCCTATCTTGAAAGTTACTTGGCAACATCACAAGACCTGATTGCACAAAAGTAGCTCCCAGTACACACAGTAAAGTGGTTGGCATTAGGAAAGGCATCTAACCGTAGAAACCAGACCAAGGCTGACACAGGGACTCGATGTAGCCTTGTGACTCACCAGATCCAGTCAACTTGTCCAACCCATGCTAGCATAGAAAACAGATGTATGATGATGATGATGATGAAACTCTTGTCATTTAAACATAACAGGATTATGGAGGCCAGTTGCATAAGATGACTACTGTGATACTACTAAAGTTCACATAATTATGTGCTTCTAGGTTCAATTTCAGAGCGTGGTACCCTTGGGGAAGTATCTTCTATTACAGTTTTGAATTGACCTGTCTTTTGTTTTTTGTAATAAAACTAAATAGACTGAAACTGCATGAAAGCCTGTTGGAATGGCTGTATCTATTCTTATGAGATAAACTTAATCTGTCATCCATTTTAACACCAACCAGTTGGCCTTTGTATATCTTTAGCAAAGTTCACTGTTGCATAGATTTGGAGCAGAGTTCCAATCTGTGAATAAATAGTGATGTGTTAGGGTTTCTTCTTTCTCTCAAATACTCTTGGAGGGCCTACTAAAGGGTAGTGGGCACTGCCTTTCCTCTTCTGATTAAGCCTATAACATTTTTTTACAAATTGTTTTTAGAAAATTTCATAAAATATTTTATAAAATTTTGTTATAAAAATTGGGGACTTACCTGGCACTGTGTTGTCAAGGAAGCAAGCTAAGGCACCACCAACAAAATTAGCATTTCCTAGCAATGTTTGTAATATGTTATTTAATTCTACATAACCTAAGTAATAAAAAAAATAGAACAGATAAGAATATTGATATTAAAACATGAAGTATACAAATGCAGAATATTCTTTTCTACTCTAGGCACAAGGCCTGAAATTTTGGGGGAGGAGACCAGTCAATTAGATCAACCCCAGTATGCAACTGGTACTTAATTTATCGACCCCGAAAGGATGAAAGGCAAAGTTGACCTTGGCAGAATTTGAACTCAGAACGTAAAGACAGACAAAATACTGCTAAGCATTTTGCCTGGTGTGCTAGCATTTCTGCCAGCTTGCTGCCTTACAAGTGCAGAATGTTAAACAGAATATTTGTATATCACCAATATTAAAACAGATTGAAAAGAATGTAATTATGTGTTATAGAATTTGTATTCTAACATTACTGCTTAGTAGTCTCTCTATAGCAAGACACTTGTGCTTGTTCTTCTATCATACATTAGCAGCATTTCAATGCCTGACATAGAGCTATCTTCCCCTCTCAAATGCTTCCCAGTTTAGTAATGAGAACTTTTTCCTTTTCCTTTTGCATTATTCTTTTTTTCTGCTTGCAAGTTATTTGGAAATTTCACTAGGACTAGTGGCACAAAAAAATGCATCCAGTACAATCTGTAAAATGGTTCGCATTAGGAAGGGCATCCGATCATAGAAACCATGCCAAAGCTAACAATGGAGCTTGATGTGGTCTTGTGGCTTGCCAGATGCTATCAACCTGTCCAACCCATGCCCACATGAAATGTGGATGGTAAATGATGATGCTGATGACGAGAACAAATGGTGAAGAAAAAATATATAAGAAAACAAATAACTTTTCTAAAATAAAAACTTAAGCAACTGATAACACTATATACTAAATAGGAAAAACTCAATGCGGGAGTCATTAGTCATTCAACTGGCTAGAAATAACAGTCAAATCTCCTTCAAATCACAGCCTACTTAAAAAGAGAAAGGATATTACAGGATGATATAGTCTTAAGTAATTCTAAAAAGATGGTTTTGTCCCAGCTGGAATGCTTTTAATCATAATCTGCTGGATTAGGACAGACTTTAGGTTAAAGCAACAAAATATAAGAAACACATTTTCAATGAAATTAAATCCAAGTAAACGTACATGCAACTGTCTAACCAATCAATTTCTTGTTGAGCAAATGTGGGAGTTGCAACACAAATACTTTGACATGATAGACATAGCAGACAAATCTTTCTGACACTTAACCCTCTCACCTTAAGAAAATTCAGTGAGGTCAAATTGGATAATGTCATTCTAGACAAACTTTGTCTGAAAAATAAATGATATTGTCACAGCTGGAACATCAAATTAGATCATGTTATTCTAAACATACTCGATCTAAAACATAGATGAAACGGTTACAACTGGGATGTCATTGATTATAGTTCTGATCAATCAGGGCTGACATATGGTTAGACAACACAGCTTCACTGGACAATTGTAGTTACTTCTATCTTTCACAAATACCAAGTTATTTGATTCTGTTCACACTTTAGATCAACTTCAGTAATTAACTGACAAATATTCACACATGTTTAATAATAAACTTTTATAATGTACAATATTCTACAATAAATGATAGTTACTTACAATGGATAAATCCATCAAAATGTTATATCATTTATTTCGGAGTATGCACAGTATACATTTCACTTTCATTATAAAATAGTATAATATATACGATATTTTGAAATTGTAACTCATAACAATTGCTGATTCTCTACAAAGCTCAAATGAAGATCCCAATAAAGTACTGCTCAATAAAGTACACCTGCATCCAGAGAAAGGTCACTGAACTAACTGGCATTAAATCACTAACAAATATGCTCCAGTTTCTGGTGTGCTGTCTTCTCTATCTATCTTTTCTATAGCTAGTACAATGGCCTGTGTTTTGCAAAAGTGGCTGGTCTCATACATCTTTTACTCAGGTACTCTTCATCTACTTGTATCCCCCTCTTTTTACCCTTGTTATGTCCATCCATGCCCTGATCCTGTAATAATATCAGCATTCTGGAAATTTCTCCTTGCTTATGTTTTTCTTGCAGCTACTGAACAGTAAAGGTCATGGGCATTGCCCTTCCTTCTAGATTCAGCAAGAAAAAGAAAATGACTAGGAACAATCTCTGAAGTACCAATAAAACAAAGATTATTTCATTGTATTAATATTATTTCTAAGCTACTGACAAGCTAGAGCATATTCCTGCCTGTATAGTGTTGAGTAAGTGAGAGATAGGTGAGGGACATAGATCACATAAATTAAGATACCTCTTGAAGGGAAGCAACTGAATAATTTAAAGAAAATGTAATATCTATTTTTTGACTTGCTTTTGGATAATATCCGTATTCTCAGTTGGTTATGCTAGGAAGTCTAGCAGAATAGTGTAATGACAGTTGCTCCTGATATGACCTTATGGAGGAGGTGCCTGAGAACTATACCCTTACAACCCTTCAAAGAACAGTGGGTAGTGAAAATGGATGGATGGGTCTTAGTACAACTTTTATTGATACTGAATGATGAAATAACATTTTAACTTAATACTGGTACAAAGAAAACTAAAGATTTCAAAAGAAGAAAATACTTACCTGTATCAAAAGGTTTTTTAGAGCTAGAAACATAATAGGGTACCATTAAACCAAACAAAAGTGAGATGCCAATGATAGCTAAGTTGCGAGATGAGTTCATATCTATATACATCATGTTGGAGAGTACTAGACCAATAAAAATACCAAAACTGATAATTTGTACTCCACCAAGTACAGGGTAAGGAATTATCACAAAAATTGCACCAAGTTTTCCAAGGACTCCAAATACAATGAATATGACGCCAACCATTTGAAATACTCGTCTGCTTCCAACCTAGAATATAAGAATATTTAATATATAAAGAATTGTTTTTAATATATTTTTTTGTTCAATTCACTCTCTGCTGTTCATGCTTTCAAATATATAATGGCCAGCAATAATCTAAAATAACTACTTTCATATAGTTATAACATATAATCTTTAGAATTTGGCAAGTGGGTGGTCTCAGCAAAAATGAATCCAGTTAAAGGAAAAAATATGAGCTACAAGCAAAATAAAAAAAAAACTTTCTTGCTGGTAACATTAAAGCTTTGAATTTTACAGTTAAAAGTTGGAAGATCTCTCTCTGATGCAGTGGTAGCATACCCATCTACTCTATGATAGACACATGGTTCCATTCCAGTCAATGACTTTGTCCACATTTTTCTGTGTGAGGGAATTATTGGCCATAGCTACACTGGCATTTAAGCAACTTTGTAAAAAGAGTCCAAATAAGTCTTAAGTGACATATGGGAAATATAAATTTAATAGTATGGAACTGCAGGATATAGTAAAACAAGTGATTTATTTACAAATTTTAATTATAAACTGTGGAAACTGAAAACTAATTTCGTCAGTAAATTCCAACTGGTTTTCATTGTTATTCTAACTTTCATCAACTGTTTATGGACAGAAATTATTGGTTTTGGGGCCCTCAAATTAAACAATTCAGGTGTAAGTTGTCATCGTCATCATCGTTTAATGCTTGTTTTCCATGCCAGCATGGGTTGGATGGTTTGAAAGGAGCTTGCCATGCTCCAATTGTCTGTTTTGGCATGGTTTTCACAGCTAGATGTCCTTCCTAATTTCGCTTCCCAACCACATGGTTTCAGGTTCAATCCCATAGTATGGCACCTTGGATAAATCAACAGAAACTGAAAGAAGTATGCTGCATGTGTGTGTGTGTGTGTGTATGCTGGTTGGTTGGTTATGCTAGGAAGTCTAGCAAAATAGTGTAATGACAGTTGCTTCTGATACGACCTTATGGAGGAGGTGCCTAAGAACTATACCCTTACAACCCTTCAAAGAACAGTGGGCAGTGAAAATGGATGGATGGGTCTTAGTACAACTTCTATTGATATTGAATGATGAAATAACATTTTAACTTAATACTGGTACAAAGAAAACTTTACAGAGTGTGCTGTATGCATTTATGTGGCACTGGCACAAGTGCATTGTACAAGGCACTGGCGCCTGCAAAGCAAAGACCTCTCAACTGAGAGAGGGTGAGGGAGGTATGGCCATAAAGGACATACCTATATGTATGGATGGCCATATGGTATGACAAGACATAGTATACATCAATGAAAGACACACACATACAGAGATGAAGACTAAAACAGAGACAAAATGGAGGAATTTGATTAATCAAAAGTTTATATAGTGTAAAATATAATTAATAATTAACCCATAAAGTGCTGGGATTTGCACTTACATAGCATGGGCTGCTGAGCACATTCTATGAAAATGAGACTATCGTACACACATAAAAAACAAAAAAAATAGTTAAAATATCTTCTTAGTATATAATGGTGGCAAGTTTTACATCATCCAAAAAGTCATTAGTTGAACTATTAGTCCTCTTGCATTCTGGGAACGAGGTGTATCGGAGTATTTGAGTGACATTAGACCCCAACAAACGCCCATAAATTAAATGCATCTATCTGGGCCACAATCATGGCCTGTCGACCTGTGCCTGATGGCCACAATCGTGGCCCGTAATGCTTTATGTGTTAAAACTATAAACAAATAAAACAAATACAAACAATTCAGTTATTGATTACCTTTGTTATTCCAATTGCTCCAATGTTTCCTCCATAAGTGCTGGTGCCATGTCCAGCCCCAAAGGCCCCTGCAAGACAACTGGCAAACCCTTCAATCATGATACCACGGTTGACAGCATGGCTAGGAGGGGGTGGGAGACCACACATTCGAGCACATGCATAATAGTCCCCAATTGAATCAATGATAGACGTCATCGTAGCTATTATAAAACCAACAAATGCAGACGCTAGGAAACTAGGTGGACCAAACTGACCTGCAAAGTAAAAAGAAAAAAAAAAAAGCGTTATCAGCCATTAAATTGACAACACAAATATAGATCAATAAACAAGTAATGAATATCCATCGAGTTGAATCAACAAAGAATTTCTAGCAGAGCTAGAAACAGTAGACAAATCTTTCTTGTATCATATTGTACTATATTGTCATAATGAAAGGAATAACTTTAGGGAATGTAGTGCTAAATACACTATGACTGAACCTACACACATGCATATACACACAAACACACACACACAAGTGCACCTAGAGGTACAGGCATGATTGTGTGGTTGAGAATTTCGCTTTCCAACCACATGGTTTCAGGTTCAATCCCATAGTATGGCACCTTGGATAAATCAACAGAAACTGAAAGAAGTATGCTATGTGTGTGTGTGTGCACGTGCATGTATATATACGGCATGTAAATAGCACCATTTGAGCATGATCGTTACCAGTGTCGCCTTACTGGCACTTGTGCCAGTGGCACGTTAGAAAATCGTTCGAGCGAGGTCATTGCCAGTGCTGCTGGACTGGCTCCTGTGCAGGTGGCATGTGAAAAACACCATTTTGAGCGTGGCTGTTGCCAGTACCGCATGACTGGCCCTCGTGCCAGTGGCACGTAAAAGCACCCACTACACTCTCGGAGTGGTTGGCGTTAGGAAGGGCATCCAGCTGTAGAAACTCTGCCATATCAGATTGGAGCCTGGTGCAGCCATCCGGTTCACCAGTCCTCAGTCAAATCGTCCAACCCATGCTAACATGGAAAGCAGACGTTAAACGATGATGATGATGATGTGTATCAGGTCACTTCTGAGCTCTCTCATGAATGCTATTGATAACATGGAATCTAGTACATCCTGTTGCTTGGTCGAGTTATTGGCAACTAAACTGGCACCCCCACTTGGCTAGCTTGGAGAGAAGGGTTGCTAGAAACCCAGCAGGACTAAAGACCAGACCTGTCAAAAGGACAGATGAACCTAGTACAGGTTCAACGACTATATAGTAATAGCATGGATACTCAAAAATTCTGGACTGGTGTCTGGCATGCTGGAAGACCACTGGGAGTAAAGCATCCTTGCTAAAGCATATCTCTAGGAGAAGGTCAATTTGATATAATACTACATATACAGGGAATAGCATTGGAGATTTTGGGGATCTTTTGGTTGCCCTAGAAATCATGGCACTCCTACATTCCTGAACCTTTGACTGATATTAGCACTAGATATCTTGCTTTGACTCATCTCAGGATCATGTCAATAGGGTGGAGAGGGTCTATGAGGTGTTGTGCAAGTCTTATTAGACCTAAAATTTTGTACAGGCATTACTTTGTCAATGACGGTCATACTCATCTAACATGCCAACAGCCATCATCATACATGTATGTGAGTGTGTGTGTACATTTGTGTCTCTGTCTTGACATAACACAATTGTTGTAAATTGTGCTATGTCAAGTTGTCTTGGCATAGCACAATAGTTGTAAATTAGTGTAATTCTGCAAAAAACATGTCTGGCCATGGGGTAATATTATCTTGTTTGAAAACAGGTAAGGTTGGTGATAGGAAGAGCATCTGGTCTTTGAAAAAGTCTCAATAAACTGCATGTAACTCATGCAAGTATTGAGGAGAAGGAGGACAACAAATGAGGATGAGATGACAATGATTCTTTTCTATACTTCCATGAGCCAGATGGAATTTGGTAGATGGTAGATTTTCCATGGTTGGATGCTCTTCTTGTTAACCAAGCAAGGAAATATTTTCTTACAGCTGCATATATTTCCATGGAAGACTGGAAACGAAGAACACTGTTTGTGTAGTGGTGATGGTTATTTGTAATGATCACATGATATCAAGAAAAGGACACACAAACACACATGCGCATATAATCACCATCATCATCATTTAACACCAGCTGGCATGAGTTGGATGGCTTTTTCAGTTTCTTTCTACCAGATATAATCACAAAGTTTTGATCAACCTGGGACTATAGTAGAAGACATTTGCTCAATGTACCACATAATGGGACTGAAAATGAAACCATGTGGTTAAGAAGTAAACCTATTAACAACACAGCCATCTCTGCACACACACACATACACATATACACACACACATAAACATGCATCCATTTTTTTAAAAACAAATTATCATTTTTCCATGCCAGTGTAACGTTAGAAGCACCATTTTAGCGTGATTGTTGCCAGAGCAGCTGACTGGCTCCCGTGTTGGTGGCACATAAAAAAAGCACCATTCAAGCATGGTCATTGCCAGTGCCGTTGGACTGGCTCCTGTGCAGGTGGCACGTAAAAAGCACCATTTGAGCGTGGCTGATGCCAGTACCGCCTGACTGGCCCTTGTGCCGGTGGCACATAAAAGCACCCACTACACTCTCGGAGTGGTTGGCATTAGGAAGGGGCATCCAGCTGTAGAAACTTTACCAGATCAGATTGGAGACTGGTGCAGCCTTCTGGCTCGTTGGCCCTCAGTCAAACCATCCAGCTCATGCCAGCAGGGAAAGCGGATGTTAAAAGATGATGATGATGATGATGATGACAGCAGTGGGGTATGAGATATTTGTTCTTTTTAGAATCAGAAATGAGGGGGCCAAACTGTTAACATGCTAGGTACACTCAAGATAAATTATGGGATATCTCCAAATAAGTGTAATATCATTCTCAATATTACTGCAGCTAGGGTATTCCTCTCCTGATTGTAAGGGTTGTGTGTTCGATTCCTTGTGACATGTTGTGTCCTTGAGCAAGGCACTTTATTTTATGTTGCTCCAGTCCTTTCAGCTGGCAAAAATGAGTTGTGCTTGTAATTCAAAGGACCAGCCTTGTCACATTCTATGTCACACTGAATCTCCCTGAGAACTATGTTAAGGGTATGCATGTTTGTGGAGTGCTTAGCCATTTGCATATTTAATTTCACGGGCAAGCTGTTCTGCTGATCGGATCAAATGAAACATTCTTCATCATAACCAACAGAATGCCAGTTATTTCACCTGTAAAAAGCATTAAACAAATATATAACATAAGTAAAACAAGAGACAAACAATTATACATACCAGGATATGGGAAATAAAACCAGGATGAAGAATGTACTACATGAAATCTGCTGTCTGTCCGAGCAAAGTACTGTGAGTTTTGAGGATTAGCAGACAAAACTCCAGCTTTGGTTAAGATGTCACTTAGAATCCAACCAAATATTATGGCAAACAGAATCTAGTAAACAGAGAACAGAATGACGATATTCATAATAACACACTGTATGTAGAAATGTAGATTACAATAATGAAGATAATAATAGTGGTGATGATGAGTTTGGTGGCAGGGAAAACAACATTAGCATAATAATTATCATTTATCATTTTATTGATATAATGTGTGTGTGTGTGTGTGTGCGCGTGTGTGTGTGTATGTGCGTGCATGTGTGTGTGTATGTGCGTGTGCATGCGTGTGCTTATGCATGTCTGAGTACATGTGTACGTGTGTGTACCCTTGTCTTGACATCACATGTCAGTTGTAAAGAAGTATATTGTCCATTTCTAGTCATCTGTGAAGAATGTGTTGCTTGGAAACAAGTAAAGATTGGTAGCTGGAAGAACATCTGGCCATAGAAAATCTACCTCAACAAATTCTGTATGACCCATGCATGCATGGAAAAATGGACGTTAAATGACGGTGATGATGATGATGATGATGACAATCAGAAAATAAGTGACAAAGAGAAACTAATAGTTAAACTAAACTCAGCAAGGCACCACTCACACAGCTGAATGAAGTAGTATAGCAAGAGTTAAGTACCTTGAACATACACGAAAACTTAAATGAACACTTACTGCAAACACTTTGTGTAAAGGATAGTTCATGAGATGACAGTGTTTTTGTTTATTCCAACTGGGTATATAGCAATTTAGCTTATCACAGTATAGACATAAAATTCCAGCAAAAACAGCAGTTCTAGAAATGAGAAATATGTACAGAAAAGATAATTATTTCTAATTTAGGCACAAGAACAGAAATTGGAGGAGAGGTAGGGTGTCAGTGGATTACATAGGGCCCCAGTACTTGACTACTTTATTTTATCAACCCCCAAAAAATGAAAGGCAAAGAGCTTAAATGAATACTGCAATGCAATTTTTTCTGAAGCTCAAACAATTTTGCTAATTTACTGCATGTTTGGGGAAAATTATTAGCTAGAGGTGAGAAAATACTTCAGCAGTTTTTATTTTAAGCAAGTTATTTTTAATTTACACTCATTTTTTTACATGTGGGCAAATAAATACAATAGGCTTACAAACTGTATTCTTATTGTTGATAATGTTTGAATTTGACTGCTAAAATAATTTATGGATGAAAGAAACATGCTAAAACACTTTGTAGTTCAATAGCTCAATGTAGCTAGGATTTTTTTTTATTTACTCTAAATTAACATATAACGCAGATAGTTTTTGGTTACTTTGAAGAGAAACAGTGCTAATATTCTTTTTTGGAGTTTCGTAAATGATAGGATGAGATCAGAATAGTAGGGTGAGGTTCATGTAATGTACAAAAAGGAATAACATTTTCTGCTATAAAGAAAAATAATTTCTAATATTTAAGTCAAGGTCCTTTCAGTATACAATCTCCATTTTGTACTGATACATCACCATTATTTTCCTCCATCACTTGTGTTTTACTTTGAAGCTGGAATGGTTAATATTTGATTTGTCTGTTGTAGTTTAATATTTGTAAGAAATGCAAATAATAAACTACAACAGAGTGGGAACTTCCAAAACAATGCAGTATGTAAATGAAGCAGGGTTTTGGCAAAATGTAACTGGGAATGGCATAAATTTAATATTATGGAGGGTAAAAAGGACAATTTTAAAATTGAAAGAAGATACTCAGGAATGTAATAGGATGTTGACAGGTACCTTGTTCACACTTCATATTTTCTTAACAAGCTCACTGGCTAATTGTGACACTAGCACCTATTTTGACACTCTGTTTCTATATATCACTTGTGGGGAGATAAGTCACTGCTATCTTTAGCAGTCGAGCACCTATCATTGATGAAACCAAGGAAGGTTGAAATCAGGTGATCTGGTGGTCTCGGCACTGAAGATGGCAGGGATTTGTCTTCCCACTAGTGATATAAACAAATGTGCATTTTGTACCAAATGCCAAGTTTCTGTCATGGCATCTACCGCAGTACAGTTTGTTCTAACAGAATGTCCACATTTAAGTGAGGATAAATATTATATCTTTATTTTTGAAGATGACCAAGACTCCACTTCTTATACTGCAACAACAGAGGATGCAGCCATGCAGGCAACCAAAGATTCACAACTACTTTTGTTTATACAACAACTTCTAATGAAACTAAGGAAATGGTGACTGCACAAGATGACCAGCCTCACTCCCTCATCCCTGCTGTCAAGACAGCTAGGCCTATATTAGGGATGCAGAGGAATGACCATGCTGAGTTGTGTGTCTTACCATGCTCTGAGCGATGCATACCACAGTGGCATTGCTGGATATTGCCCTTTGGCCTGTTGACAGTTGGGTTTACTCCATGCAATCTGCCAAAAACTCCAGTCTTCACATGCATCATAAACATACACATATATATAAATGAAGACAGATGAACAACAATGATAATGAACGATGAGGTTTCATATATTCGCAATATTTATTTCTAAACATAGAAGGGTCAAATAAATGGATTAAGTTGATTACATCAACCTCAGTGCGTAACTGGTACTTATTTAATCAACCCCGAGAGGATGAAAGGCAAAATCGACCTTGGTGGAATTTGAACTCAGAACATAATGGCAGAGCATGCTAACGTTTCTGCCAGCTCACCGCCTTAATATATTCACAATACTGGAGTCCTACCACTTCAAAGGCAATCCTCAGCAAGGCTAAGTAAGAGTCCCTTTCATCCAACGTTGTTTCTGTTTATTCAGTAACCACTTTACAGAGTGCACTGGGTTCATTTTGCTATGGCATCAGAACTAGAAAGACTGTGATCCTACTATACTTCTCATTCTGTTTTCTTTCCTACTGACTACAACTTAAGTCTTTGAAGTCTCTTGATAAGAGGATTTACTTTCAAGTTAAGATTACTTCTTTCAGTAAATTATCTATGAGAACTAAGTCATCAGTATTTAGGAATTCCCAAGAACAGCTGATCTTAAACTCCTCTATTATGGCCCTGCAAGCTAAATTCCTCACTGAAATTGTTAATCTTCAATTTACTGGCAATCTCTCTGTACATGAATTGCATAACTCTCACAAGCCATTCATCTATCTTTAATTTATTTTAGTGACCACCAAACTATAGAGCATACAAACCTGTGAAAAGCTTTCTTCTGCTCAAACAAAAACTAGTTTCAGGGTGAACTTATACTTGGTTATGTGCAACTTTTGTAGTTAACTGACTAAAGAGACAGTTGTGGTGGTGGTGGTGGTGGTATTTTAATTCTCTTCCTAAATGGCTCACTACAATTCTTTCAGTAACTTTCCTAACTTAGTCCATCAATTTAATAACTGTAATTTCAGTCCGTTGAGTATTTTCTTTGCTCTTGTAGCAATTGATGATGATACTACACTGCCAGTCATTAGGTGCAACACTTCCTTGTACTATCTGCATCACTGAGTGATTAGTATATGACCTTGACAATCCTTTTTAGTCTAGCTTAACTGTACCTTCATATTTTTAAAGGTGCTTTCAAGCACACAATTGTCATTAATGATTGATCCCTACAAAGTGCACCCATACATTCTTCTCATTCAAAATTTCTCACTTGTTTCTATGACTCTTCAGTGTCACTGAGGGTAAGTGCTTCTTTATCATTCAATACATGCCACTCCCAAATGACATCTCAGTTCTCTCAAGTACAATGTCTTTCAAACCATGCCTTTGAACCTCACATCACAGAACATATATAATCTACTTTCTTTTGGTTTCTTCCTAACTAACTATACCTGGCTTCTAGCTTCTCTTCTAGCTATATGATAGTGTTGTTTGCTTCCCCCTTATTTCCAGTATTTCCAGATTTGTCTCTACAGTCTTATGGCTCTATCTTTGAATATTTGTTTCTATTGAGATGATACCTATTTTTATACAAAGCACTTTACTGACAACGGTTCTGTACATGAGTTGCATAACTCTCACCAGCCATACATCTATTCCAAATTTCTTTTAGTGACCACCAAACTACAGAGCAAAGAAACCTGTGAAAGGCCCTTATCAGTTCAAACAAAAACTAGGTAGGGTGTGAGCTTACACCTGGTTACATATAAAAATAGGATAGTTTTACAAATATCTCAAGCAAGAATAATTCAACTCTTACTCCTCATATATATATATATATATATATATATATATATATATATATATAAGGGCATTACTATACAATAATGCCTCACACTTAGAGGGACTCCATAAGTCAAAACTACCAAAATAAGCACACGATTGGTAAAAATGTGCTTATTTTGGTAGTTTTGACTTATGGAGACCCTCTAAGCGTGAGGCATTATTGTATAGTAATGGCCTTATATAAATTAAATTATATATATTTATGGTAAAAAAAAAAAAATTATGGTTTTTTTTCTTCCCTTCTGAGGTTTTTTCACGCTAACTACTTGATAAATTCTTATAAAGTCTTTATCCTAATATTATATATATATATATATATATATATATATATATAGAGAGAGAGAGAGAGAGAGAGAGAGAGAGAGAGTACATTTTGAAGAATGCATTTCCTTTTCTTATTAATGATGGATTTTACTGAATTCTTAGACAGGCATAAAGTTAATTTTCACAAAGAAGGAATATATTCAACTGAAATAATCTACTATATTCCTGCTACTTATTTCAATGTCCTCTGAGAGAGTGAAAGGTAATGTAGATCCTAGCAGGAATTGAACTCATAACTAGACTAAATGCGCTGCATTTAGTTTGACACGTTACTCTCTTGGATTTGTACAAGAACATGAAGATGATAAGATTTCTTATATAGGTACAGCTATAAGAAATGAATCAGAGAAATGAGTTATAATGCTCATGCTTTTTTTCAAGAGTATGAGTCAAGCAATTTTATTCAAGATTTGAAACTACATTAATAAGCTTGGCTTACCAAGAATTATGGCCATGATATAACAGCCAGGTAATATGTAAGTAAAGACGTTTCGAATAACTTTGACATAGAAATACTTAAATGTTGCTTGATACTTACGATAATGCAATACCCCAATGTGATTCGGAGAATTTTGTAGCTACTTTAAAGAGAACCATACCAACAAGACACATTGCTGGAATTATAGTGACTGGTCCAATGAACTTCATCATTACTCCTACAATACCTGTAGCACCTATAAGGAAGTGAACAATACCAGCCAACATCAAACTTCCTTCAAGCTGGAATGAGAAGAAAAAGGAGATTAAGAAAAATGGAGAGTATGAAAATATGTACAGTTAGGAGTGATAGAGATGATGGCAATTATATAAAGGAGAAATAGTATCAGAAAAATGTTAGATGTTTTGAAGAATGCTTAAGGTAATGAGTTATAACATAAAATTAGAATCGTATACTATGTTGCAATGAAGTTGTATGTGAGGAAGCAAGCCACTAATTCAAGAAAATAAGGGTATTTACATGAAATAATAGGTTAATGGTGGTATGCTTGCTATGAGCTGGATTGGAAACAAGAATAGAATTAGTGTGAATACCTTAGAGCTGGAGGAGAGACTAAAATATTAGGCAGAGCAATTTCATCAAGAATGAAAGAAAATATTCTTATTCTTTCATAAATAATTCCACTCAGTAGTACATTAGTTTCTACTTCACTTCACAACACACCAACATACAGCACCTCAGCAAAACTATGTTAAAGCATAGCACAAAAGTAATGTGTTTAATAAAATGACTTTTATACTAAACTATAACAGAAACTTTGCTAATATGTAGTGCAATGGCTTTCCTTTCGTAAATGTTTTTTACAGTAAAAGAATATAATATGTAAGCTGTCACTATCATGATCATCACCATTCTAACATCTGCTTGCGCAAGTCAGACAGAATTTGTTGATGCCAATTTTCTATGGCTGGATACCCTTCTTGTTGCCAGCCCTCACTTAGTATTAGTTGTGAATGTAAAATGTAAATAGTACATGTTAAATTTAAAATAGAGAGCCATTCTTATTAAGAAATTAGAGCAGGAATATGCATCAAAGAAATCAAGTTATGTTTGGCAAAAGATCACAACACTCAACTGGAGAGATAGAAAGCAGGTAGAAAAAAACAGGGATCAAGAACGGGGAGGTCAGTACCCTTTTGATACCAAACCATCTGAGAATGCCTCTGGTACTATGATCCAAACTTCTTGTGTTAATATGATTTAAATGAAAATTGTCCATCAAAATTTCATGTTAATTTCTTCCAAATATCAGCTTAATGAGGACAAAATAATTGAAAATTTTCTTTGATATTTTCAAAATTAAATGAAACAAAGGCAATGTATTTCAAAAGAATATGGTAGCAAAAGGATTGATTGGTTTTTCAGTAAAAGAAATTATTAACATGGAAGAATTTTTTCATGTTTTGTTTGACTGGCAGCTGCAGATATTTTGATGAATCCCTTGAGAGAGTTTTTTTTTATAAGTGAATGGCTGCATGTGGAATATATAGAAGAGAAGAAAAGAATGAAATAGAATGATTTCTTTTAAACTTTTGGAAGTCTAATCTCTGAATGATCAGATGTGAATGATATTCTATACCATCAATAGTCAGCATAGGATTGACCATGATTAATTGGCTGTCTTTAACAACAAGAATGTATGAGGTAAGGGCTGAGGGTTCATTTATAAACACAATGAAAATATATTATGAACAGACAAAAGGAAAATAATCCTATAAAATCCAAATAACAATATCACTTCATCGCAAATGCTTTCGATTATAAGTGAGAACTGACCAGTTGCTAATTGTGGGCAATTTCTTTCAGATATCGAATACTGTTTGTATGCAGTCAATTGTAGAGATTATATAAGTGGATAGTTTCAGAACTTAACTGTTTTGCTTTTCAAGGAAGTGGAAATAGCTAACAGAATTAGCTGATTTGCATGTCAGCTATTTCAAGTGACTTACAATATAAAACAATATTCACTGATAAGTTTAAACTGAAATTTCAACAAAAATGCAAAGCTTAAAAGATTCTATGGGTAAAAAGGTCTTCCAATATGCATAAATTATCCTGTAAAATTTTGTAATCCTACGAAACCAGCTGGAGAGCTAATGAGTTCTCAAAAAAAAAAAAAAGCTTACAAGTTTGAAAATAACACTTCATGAATAATGATGTAATTTGAAGAGAAACTGCTACAGCCAGTCACTATTTCATCTATCCAATACTATCCCCTCAACTTATATTACCATCACTAATGCTATCCTCACTAGTTACACTCTCAATTCTGTACATTAATGATCTACTTGCTATCACTTCTGATAACATGCACTGCTATATAGCTGATATTACCCTTCATTTCTTCTGCACAAAGCTTAAACACCTCTAGCCAGAAATACACAGCCTCCAGGAACCTTGAAAACACCTTTAATAGGGAGACATACCAACCTAATAACTTTAAAGAACCTAAAGATTCAACCATTAGGGGTATATAAGATTGAGTCTTGCATGTTGTCCTCTCTAATCATTACAAAACTATAGACATCAAAAGAAGGCTAGAGATTCAATTACCAATATGCTTTAACCATAAGATTACAAACACACTGTTTTTTTACCTCACGCTCTTCTATGAATATGACAATGGTCTTGATCCTCTGGCCTAAATGGTAAATGTTCCCTTATCAGGTCCACTCCTGTAATACATCTTCTCATCTACCCCCTACCATGTCTCACTTTCCAGACTTCACACAATCCAATCCTTTCTACTCAAAGCTCTAAAATTCCCTTCTTATCCATATTTTCTCAACTGATGTTCATACTGAACACCAGTGATGCCAGAGCAGTTTCAGAGGGCACACACAAAGTGATCAGATTAGAACATGTGACCTACTCCAAAACTAGACACTTGAAACAGTTTTGTATGGTATTTATGTTTGTAATGTCATTATTTAACTTGATATATTGGCTTCACTTGACTGTTTTACAGTAGAAATCACAAAGCCATTGACAAATTTTTATCTTATACAAATTTCTTAAAATTTATTTGCTCAACATTCTTAGACAAAATTGAATGATTTATATTTCAAATGCAATGGTAAAACATCTGAAAATCATGTTATCTTTCTAAAAATTTTTGAAAATATATCAAGGTCATAAAAAAATTTCTCCTTGTTGATCAGATTAAAATCATAGTCATTTTGTTAAACATAATATTAACTTAAATTATCTGTTATAGTTCACACATCTTAATATTCTTTGGAAAGTAGGTAAAGTTAAAAGTTTCAAAACATAATAATTTATTAGCCATATCATTCCAGAGTATGAAAGAACCACTGTGAACCAAAGAGAAAGTTCTTCCTACTTAGAAATAAGGGGAAAAAATCTCGACAGTGTTGTTGTTAATATTCCTTTAGCCAATTATCTACAAATAACTCTAGTCTTGTTTAATAAGCACCTTTATTATATCTCATGCTGCAAAGCAGAAGACTTGGAGACACCACTAAGAAAGGCTGCTCAAGAGAATGAATAGAAGAAGGAGAATCAACCAAATGTTGACCCAACAGAGGGATTAGCTATCTGAATTGACAGTACCCTGGTAGATATCGCAACTAAGGGTATGAAGACAGGGAAAGCCCCCAGCCCATCAGGAATCACTGCTTAACATATCTGGTGGTGTAAGTTATAGCCTAACCACCCTTATAGTTAACCAGGTAATACACAAAGGAGTCATACGCAATGACTGGTGTAGTAGCACCATAGTCAACTGCCACCTTAGATAAAAGTAATTAAGGTTATCTGGGAAGATAGTTTTTGTATGTGGCAGATACACAAGTGCAATAAACACCGAAGATGTACAGAAAACAGATTCCATCACCTGCCAGAAGTAGTTGATAGCTTCCATTACCTAGATGACCACATCAGTAGCAGGGGTGAATGCTCTGACAGTGTAACTGCTAAAATAAGAATAGTCTGGCCAAGTTCAGAGAGCTCCTCCCTCTGTTGGTAACAAAGGGCCTCCCACTCAGAGTGAAAGGTAGACTGTATGATGCTTGTATGCGAACAGCCATGTTACACGGCAGTGAAACATGGGCTGCGACTGCTGAGGACATGTGTAGGCTTGAAAGAAATGAAACTAGTATGTTTCACTGGATGTGTAATGTTAGTGTGCATACACGACAGTCTAAGTGCCCTGAGAGAAAAGTTGGACGTAAGAAGCATCAGTTGTGGTGAGCAAGAAACATATATATATATATATATATATATATAAATATATATATGTATGCATTTATATAAATACCAGAGTGCACATACCAAATGCAAATCAAGGTGGAAAAAATAGTAGAGGAATACCAGGTATTTTTGCTGGTTTTTAATAAAGTATACATATATCTATATATATATATATATAAGCAATGTTAATTCTCTAAATGAAGTATTAACAGTAACTGCACGATAAAGTGTAGTATATTGCCACTTAAGTGTGGCTGACCCCTAGGGGTGGATGTTACTGTTGCTTTTAGCCCCAGGAGGACATCTCCTCCAGCTGGCTTATCGACACACGACTGTGTCCTGTTTGCCAAGGGAGTTATCCCTCTCACCTCGACCAGCAGCACGAACGTATCCGGATTTCAGGGTTATTTCCCTTCGTCGGCGTTCGACAGCTGATGACCTTGGTGATCAGCTGTCGAACGCCGACGAAGGGAAATAACCCTGAAATCCGGATACGTTCGTGCTGCTGGTCGAGGTGAGAGGGATAACTCCCTTGGCAAACAGGACACAGTCGTGTGTCGATAAGCCAGCTGGAGGAGATGTCCTCCTGGGGCTAAAAGCAACAGTAACATCCACCCCTAGGGGTCAGCCACACTTAAGTGGCAATATACTACACTTTATATATATATATATATATATATATATATATATTTATTTATAAACATATACATCATCATCGTTTAACGTACGTTTTCCATACTAGCATG